>NC_056739.1:721674985-721757923 GCF_019279795.1 Protopterus annectens
ATTTTATATATATATATATGCACATACATATATATATATATATATATATGCACATACATATATATATATATATATATGCACATACATATATATATATATATGCACATACATATATGCGTATATATATATATATATATATGCACATACATATATGCGTATATATATATATATATATATATATATGCACATACATATATATATATATATATATATATGCACATACATATATATATATATATATATATATATATATGCACATACATATATATATATATATATGCACATACATATATATATATATATATATGCACATACATATATATATATATATATATGCACATACATATATATATATATATATATGCACATACATATATGTATATATATATGCACATACATATATGTGTATATATATATATGCACATACATATGTGTATATATATATGCACATACATATGTGTATATATATATATATATACATATATGTGTATATATATGCACATACATATATGTGTATATATATGCACATACATATATGTGTATATATATGCACATACATATATGTGTATATATATGCACATACATATATGTGTATATATATATGCACATACATATATGTGTATATATATATGCACATACATATATGTGTATATATATGCACATACATATATGTGTATATATATGCACATACATATATGTGTGTGTATATATATGCACATACATATATGTGTGTGTATATATATATATATATATATATATAGACATGCATATATGCATATATATGCACATATATATGTGTATATATGCACATATATATATATACGTATATATGCACATATATATATGCATATATACGTATATATGCACATATATGCAAATATATATATATATATACACATACGTGTGTATATATATATATATATACATATATGCACATATATACATATATATATATATATATATATACACACATATATGCACATATATACACACAGACATCTATATACACATACGTGTGTGTGTATATATATATATATATATATATATATATATATATATATATATATATATATATATATATAGTGTGTGTTTTTAATACATACATGTATGAAGACTTATCTACCAATGAACAGATCTTAGCTGCAGTAAGAAAATGTTATGACCTATTGTGAGTCTCAGGCTTCTAAACTGCTTTTGGTGCAGAAAGAACGACTACCTTTCCAACATGTACTGAGGCATATGGGTATCATTTATTTTAGTGTATATCAACATCTTAAACTTTCACCCCATAACATACAAGCAGATACCTCAAATGAGGTGAAGACTTCTGTAGTTACATTGCTGCTAACACATCCCTAGAATCACTGGAGTTGGGGCAGCTCTTTGCAGTCAGAGAAAAATAGAGTATTTATGAAGACCCTATTGAACATAAAGGTGCAAAATGGATAGAAGAATTCCAAAAAGTGTAAAGAGTTCCAATGTATAAGATATGAAACGGGGTAAAGTAATGGACAAAGACAATTAAGAAAACCTAACTGGAAAACCCCAGGCCCAAATAGTACCAAACTTCTAGTTAAACGCATTAACATCTTTACACAAAGATTAAGCCCTGGGTATATTACATGGACATCTGGAACAGACAACACAGTATACAGGAAAAAAAATATACTCTCAATAACTTGCCCTATGACAATATGCAAACTGTACACTAGAATCGATGCAGTTTATAGCCATTTAGGGGAAAAATTATGGCAACATAACAAAACAGTAATAAAAGAAAGTCATATGGACTCATGCATGAGGTATTCTTAGCTTTTGAGAAGGCTTGTTCCATAGTAATTAAAGGAGATGGCTCTGACTCTGCAATTTGGAAGAGCTGTAACTGGGTGAAGTAAAATTTACACAAAATTTTCAGCCAGGGTTACATATTTGCTTTGGGTCAGCAGGCAGCACCATTGTGTACTAGCTCCAGACATTAGCAGGTGTTGGCTCTTAACTGCATCACAAAGTTAAATATTTGTAGCTTTCTAATGATTCTCCTAAGCTTTTCACTAGTTTGCGTAACTGTACTCTTAAGGTATGTGGAATGCAACCTCTTATGTTATACAATTTATATGGGTATTTCACCACAGTGGCTTGTTTCTAAGTTTTATCACATCGTGTGCCTTGTCAATACACCTATTTAAGCAGAGTATAAGTCTGAAGGATGGGCAATGGTTTTAGTGCTCCACAGACAGTAGTCCAGGATCTTATCACCCAAATTCACTACTCACTCCCCTTTGAGGATACTTAGGAGTGATCAGAAAATACTATATAGCTTATCAGATAAAGCTCATCGGATAACCAAAGGCATTTCATACAGGTAAATTTTACTCTGACTTGAATACTATGTCCTCCTTGGTACAATACACCAAGGCCCCAAAGGTTCCCAGGTTAAGATTACCCAACTACCAAAGACAGGAGTGAAGCCTCTGTCTTTACTCTCTTGTACAGCCAGCATTAGGCCAACTAGGTGGCCACCTTGGGTACCACTCTAGAAAAGGCACTTTCCCAGTATTTTTTCTAATAAAGAAATGTTTTCTTTAAAATGGAGAGGACAAACTGAAGAGTAGAGAAAAATGTAGAAAAAAAGTTATCTGGATGGTGTAGGTAAGACCAGGATGGAGGCACTGTGCAGCCCCTTCTGCCTAGGGCACCAGCTGACCAAAAGCTGGCCCTGCTCCCGTATATATTGTTATGTGGAGAGTAAAGCTTCATATTCCATTAAATTAAAAATGCAACCCTAAATGAGGTCTTGCACATTTGTAAAATTGAGCCATTAACACTCAGATTTAAATCTCTGCTAAGATATAAACAAGTACTCCGAAGGGACAAATATATCTGATGCTTACCCAATCTCTGTGGCAAACTGCCTGTTTATATATTGCATGAGACTCCCTCACATCCTTCAAGATCAGCCTTGATGAGTGGATGGGCAAAAACTCCTTCCTAGCCCAACCAGATGTACTCTTCTGGAAGCAGGAGGTACTTCCTACGAGTACTTTATGTATAGGCAAGGTGGACACAATCAAAACTTTCTTGGCTTGTCATTTATGATCGATACTTGACAAAATGCACTTGTAACCATGATCAGCTGTACAGGTTTCCCTGTGAACGTACTGATAACATGTCGCTAATCTTTAGTGGCCTTTTACAGCACTGTAAACAGCCTGACGTATATCTTGGGGTCCATCGGTTAACTTACAAGTTCTACTTTGTTACTGGCTTGTACTCCCTACTCAAACCAGCTGAAATACAACTGATCTAACTGGCAGAAATCCTAAATGGTCTTAAAAACATGGCTCTGATAAGAAGCTGACAATATGGAGTTTTTCTTTCATTAGGAAACTAACATTGGCATCAGCTTCAGTGAAACCAGAAGTAATACAAGGGAATCAAGACTGATTCTTGAGATGTATTATGTACTGGAAACCACTTTAAAAAGCTGCCCCTCCTCTAAAATTTGTCTAGTCGATTTTTTTTTTAAGCGGATACATCCTTTCAACTGCTATGCTGGTCACCAGTTCAATTTCAAGTCCCAGACAACTGCATCATTCTGACTACTACCAGAGAACAAATATCAGATCATGTTCACAGGGTAAAACAATCATTTTGGATACTACCAGATTTACTCTTCAGTTGTAAGACCAAAAGCAGCACATTACTTGAACAGAGTTTAAGTCACTAACATAAAACACTATTTTGATGGTTCAGGAAGGACTGAGACCTCTTCCATAAGCCAAGTACTGAATCTCAGGTAGGCTGCCCTGAAGCAGAAGGAAGCTGTTGTACACATCTGTATGAGAGACACACTGCCACAAGGATTTGGAATCAGACTAACAGAACCCACCCACCTATGGCCCTTTAGCTGCCATAAGGAAGCATGGTAAAACACCCACACCAATGGGCCACAAGGACCCAGAAGGAGGGGGGGGGGGGAGAGCTTGAGCATTCAACAATTGAGGCAAGATTATATACCTGTGAAGAAAAGGCATTAGCTGCCCAGCATTTAGTTATTCACTAGTAGTGAAAATGGAGTAGTCTCTTCAAGACAAGCAGATTAACACATCTGCTGATGGATCAAAATGCTTAGGGAGTGCTTTGAATACACCTGTGATGTGAGATAGTGCAAACTATGCCAGAGTAGGGCAGTGCATGTATAACATATGCCAGCAAAGCTAGCTGGAGTTTAGTAAAGAATTTTGTGTCATTTGTATATCAAACAGATTTGTAAAGTTGCTTGTGTTAAAAATGCATCAACATTCGGTCCTGCTGGACCAAAAAAATATACATTTTATATCAGGCTGTATTGTTAACATATATACATTCCCTCAGTTAATAGATGATGCTGGAAGGGGTTAATCTCAGCCTAGTTTACCTTAAGAAAAATAGCTTGAAATTAAATAATTTTGTTCAGGCCATAAAGATTTTTTCACAGAGATGCAATGTATGGGCTGGGGTCCTGCTCTTACTGTCCTTAGTGGTGAGCAAATTGCTAGACAATGGCTGGTTAGTCTCTGCAGTAGGATGAAAGTATTGGAATTTTTTTAGTCTGCAGATGTCTTAGCAAAGCTCTAGGTGTGTATTGTGACATGTGTTAAATCCTGGTTCCGCTTCTAGTCAGGTGGGTAGTGTGGGAACCACAGAATCAGGTGACCAAACAGATGTCTTTCTATAGTCAGCACTGAAACTGTATTCAGATATTAATCAGAGATGTGATAGTGACACTGTCTTAGACCTGACAACAAAGGCACTCAATTCAATTCAACTTGCCTTACTTACAATAAGCAACTTAACTAGGGAACAGCGAGATAGGAAAATAGATTAGCTAAAATAGTTTTTTCCTGTATCTGAGTCTTTCCATCTGTTGCTTTTTTTTTTTTTTTAGCTTTCCTGTGAATGAAGCTCTGCTGTTTACTGTAAATAGATCTTCAGTATTTTCATGTTCTCTATTTTAGTATTTATTAAATAGATACTAATCTTTCATTGTGGCTGGTCTTTTAGAAAACACATTTCAACCTTTGAGTGTAATTGTATTTATTTGGTGACACTGTGGCTTCATGCTCCTGAAATTCTTGCCACTTGGTTAATACCACTTGTACGAATATTAATTTTACTAAGAAATTGGGTACCCTAGTAAGCCTTAAAGTAGGTGGCTCAATCTCAAAAAGTGTGTGTGCATCAGCTACAAAGAACAGAGACTCACAGCAATGGTTTCTGCAGAGAGAAAGTTGGAGTCTTATTTGGGGCCTAGACAGTAAGTCTAGCCTCACATCTGGAGTGTGCACCATGTGTGCTCTTAAGGGAACCTGAGCTTGGTGCAGAGAACTGCATCAGAATACACTTGCTTGTATCCATTTTTGTTGCAAGTGAATGTCTCCCACCAGTGTCAATAGTGAGGATTGAGGCTCCTTGATTACTGGCCCAGAGGAAGGATGTCACATATTGGTGAGCAGTGGTGTGATTATTAAATTGAACTTCTGTAGTCTGTATGCAGTTGTCACTAAAGGTTTTTGTGCTCTCAGCAGCCAGAAGGTAAACAGTCATTTTTCACAACAGCTTTATTTTTGTTAGCTTAGTCAGGGAAATGGCAAGCTGAAAGTGAACCAGTTGTCTGTGTCTGCAAATGCAAAGGACTGGTACATGCCAACCTGACTAAAGAGAAAATAATTTCAGCCTTATCGCAGCTACAGCACGGATCAGCAACCAGGACTACAACCACTTTGGTAATGGGGATGTGCAGCCCTCAAACAGGACAGTTCACCTTTTCCTCAGAGGATTTAAAAACCCATCTAAGTTAAAGACTTGAACTGGAGGCCAAACATTTGTAATTAGAATAGGCAGAGAGTATTTGGAGTCCGAAGAAAATGAGAAACTGCAGTGCTTGGTGGCTGAAGAAAATGAGAAGCAGTGCCAACACGAGAGGGACATGCTGACTGACAGGAACATTGAGGTAATGGGAAAGGGAATAACTGAATCACAGAAGCAAAAAAAAGTCAGTATTCTTCTACAGTATAAAGGTGATACTTTTGATGGTTTTATTCATATGTAGACAATATGATGTTGACCAAGGGCTCTGGGTATGGTTCCTGACTCCCTTACTCCATGGTAAAGTTGTAAATGCTGTTCCTAAATTGTCCGATACCGATTGCTTTTAAACAATGTTTATTGGAATGTTTTATGTTAACACCTGAAGCTTATAGAAAAGTTTCATGAGCAAAGACATTAAGGCAGATGAGTGTGTATGGGATTACATTGCTGAACTAAGGACTACCTCAAATCATTTCAAGTCTTATGCAAAAATATCAGTGTTTTTTTAATATATATATATATATATATATATATATATATATATATATATATATATATATAAGCTAATCTAGTTTGTATAATACTGTATACTCTGATGTACAAAATTTAAAATCGATGAGGTGTCTTCTCTTTTGGTATATTTTGCAATGTGTAGTTTCATTGACCTGTACTCTAATTTTCTTGTGGTATAATGTTTTTCATATTGTTGGAGCTTTTCTCCCCAGGCCTCCGCTGAAAATGGACCAGTGTCCAGTCGGACTTTCCTGGTAAACAAATGTTAAGTACATAAATTTTCATAGGTGGGTGAGTGGGTGTCAGGTCACCACTTTTGAAAGGCTGACAGACCTTTTGGTAAGGGAACAAGCCCTTAACATTTTGCCTGAGGACATAAGAATCTGTTTGGCAGACCAGGGGTGTAACTCTGCAGATGAACTGAGGAGAAAAGGGGATTTCTACTGGTCAATCAGGGCACCACTGCAGAAGGAGATACTCTGTGCTGCACATAGATAAGAGAACCCATGGTGGGCAGCCTAAACCACTCCATTAGAGTCCACCAGTAAAAGAAGACACTAGTTAAGGTACATGGCCAGGATCAGCATTTATATGTTTTAAATGTAACCGGATGGGCCACATAGCATACAAATGTCCACTGAAGCAAGGTGGGAAACAAAAGGTGGGGGAGCCAGCAAGTGGGAACAGTATGCCAGTTGTAGGATGCCTGGAGATAACAGGGGTAGTGAAGTATCACTGGAGTTTGTATTCTATTAGTGGATAGAAAACAGGCCACTGCTAAGTGACAGCCTCCGACATAACCATTGTGAAGACTGCAGTGGCTACAGGAGTACTTGCTTGGGCAGTCCAGTCCAGTCACAGCTTTAGGAGGACCCCATTCCAAATACCTTTGGCCAGGGTTCATCTTGACTGGGAGGGTGAAAAGGAAGCAAGCAAGTAGGTGTGTGAGTCTATCCCTGCAGACATCTTGATTGGGAATGATTTTGATGATGCAGTACCTTGTATGTATGCAGCTGCATGCAGTCAGGCTTGGAGACAGGCATGTGGGTCTGGAAGCCTGAGGGAGACCCAGACAAACCCCACACCTGAAGTTGGAATGGTGATGTGGCTTTTTCAGGGAGGGAGCTACCCTGTAGCAGTGAGCCCTGAAGGTGAGTCACAGCTGCTAAGTACTGATGTTCCCTTGGACAGAGTGTCAAGGGAAGAGGAATGGTAGCACCCAGGCTGACAGTGAGGCACTGCTGTCAGATCTCAGACTTCCTGTGCAAAGGGGAGCTGGGAAGGGTCATAAAGGCAGAGTTGCGACAGGCTCAGCTCCTGGACCATGCATAATGAGGCTTAAGGGAGGTAGCTTAAGGAGGCATCCGATTCGTGAGAAAAAGGGTGGATCTGTATACTGTAAACTACAGTCGTGTACACTTACCATAGATGCAGATGTTAGAGTGTATTCACTGTTGCAGTCCTAACCAATGGGTTATCCAGCTCCCAGTAGCACTCGATCAGCCAGAATACCACAGGTAAGTAAAAATGACATTGGCTGCTGTTGGTTGTAAAGGATGTCAGGGCGTCCAATACAAAAGGAGGAAGCCAACGTCACTTCCTCAGTCTTTCTTGCCATAATAGTCAAAAGCCCACAGAAAACAAGGCTTAAACCAAAAGCCATTTTGGCAAATACCAAATTTAGCCTGTACCTTAGGAAAAGAGAAAAGGGAGGGAGGGAAACCAGGACTGCAACAGTGAATACACTTGAACATCTATATTTATGGCAAGTGTACACAACTGTACTATATTCATAGTGTTTCACTGTTGCAGTTCTAACCAATGGGTTGATTACCAAAGCCCAGAGAAAAGGGAGGAGGAACCAACAGAACCAAGGATTGGAGATAATGCCCTGCAGAACAGCAATGGCAAACCCTGCCCTGGCTCTTAAACAAAGGCAAATTATAATGCTGTGAACAGAAGACCATGTGGCAGCCTCCAAAATGTCTTTAGTAGAGACACCCCTTAAAAAGGCTGCAGAAGTGGAAGCTGCTCTAGTTGAGTGGGTCCTAAATCCCTTGTAGGAACCTTGCCATAAAAGGAATAAAGTAATACAATGTGCAATCCATTTAGAAATTGTTTGCATATAAATTGCCTTGCCCTGAGCTCCAGGGGCAAAACTGACCAATAACTGTGCTGATTTCTTAAGTTCTTTAGTCCTGTCCAGGTAAAACCTGAGTTGTCTATGCACATCAAGAGAATGTAGGATCCTTTCACCTCTATTTCAAGGATTAAGAAATAAGGTAGGAAGGTGTATGGACCGATTAAGAGTCAGGCGAGAAACCACCTTATGCATAAAGGAGGGGTTGGTTCTCAGAGATCCAATTTGCATAGAAAATATGAAAAGGCTCCACAGCCAAAGCATGCAGCTCCAAAACTCTCCTTGATGAAGTCATAGCCAAGAGGAAGGCAGTTTTCTATGAAAGAAACTTTAAATCTGCAGTGGCAGCTTGCTCAAAAGGAGGAAGGGAGTTTCTCTGGAACAAAATTAAGATCAAAGGCTGGAGTAGGCACCCTTGTAAGAGGTTTCAAGTTGCAAGCACCTCCGAGAAACATTTTCATCAGGGGATGAGAAAATGGGTTGTTCAAAAGAACAATGAGCAGAAATGGCTGAAGCATGGATCTTGATAGAGGAAAACAAAAGACCACCCTGAAGCAAATCAGCCAGGTATTCTAGGATCAGAGGAAGGGTAGGCTGAGAAGATTCCCCTCTAGCCTGCATCCAATGAGAGAATCTTTTCCATTTGCCAGTGTAAGACTTCCTAGTGCTAGGCCTCCTGGCCTCCCTCAGCACGGCAACCACCTGCTGGGAAAGGGAAGAAAAAAAAGGATGGAGTTTATACAATGAGCCATGCTGCCAAATGGAGAGACTGAAGATGAGGATGTAGAATGTTCCCTCCTTCCTGAACCAAAAGATCTGGCTTCAGAGGAAGATGCCAAGGAGGAAATTGGGAGAGACTGTGAAGCAGTGGATACCAATGCTGTCTTGGCCAGTACAGAGCTATGAGAATAGTCCTTGGTCATTCGTCCCTGATCTTCAATAATACTCTGGGAAGAGGAGGGAAGGCATAAACTGACAACATCCCAGGGAAGGACAGAGCATCCACTTTCCAGGCTCTGCTGTGATGTTGTCTGGTGCAAAAGAGGTTGAAGATGGTTGTCTGGAGAGGAGGAAAGATTCACTTGAGTGCCCCAATGTTGAATGATGCTGTAAAAAAACTGCCCTGTTCAGCTGCCACTCGTGAGGATCCAGGGTCTGTTTGCTCAACTGGTCCACCAAAACACTGAGCCTTCCTGGAAGAAACGGAGCTAGGAGATGCAGGCCCCGGGATGGTGCTATGGACTAAAGACTCATGCTCTATCTGCACAGGAGGTAAGAATGAGTCCCTCCCTGCTTGTTGATGTACCACATGACTGTGGTGTTGTCTGTCCTGACAAGCAGGGTCCCTGGAGAAAGAAGATGCTTGAAAGCTAGTAAGGCATGCTGGACTGCCATCAACTCCTTTAAATGTATGTGCAGGTGCATCTGCTGGACATTCCAACTTCCCTGTATGCATCTGCCATCCAAGATGAGCTCCCCAGGCATTGTCCGATGCGTCTGTGTTAAGAACTTGAGTGGCAAGGGTTGGGCGAAAAGGCATGCCTTTGTTCTGTACACAGGCTGTTGCCCACCATTGAAACTGTCAGCACACATGGAAGCAGTAGAATTAGCACATCCAGGTCGTGTGTGTTAACACACAATGTTATTGAGGTATCCCTGCAATTTCCTCATATACAGTCTTGCATATGGAATTATGAGAATGCAAGAGGCCATGAATCCCAGAGCTTGCAGGTATTTCCATGCAGGGAGCTGGGACAGGCTTGCCAAGCCCTCGAAGTAAACTGAAACAGTTTTCTTCTCCTGGGTGAGATGCATCTGGGCGGCTGCGTTCAGACTCGCTCCCAGGAATGTTCTCTCTTTGGATGGCACCATTTTTGATTTTTCCTCGTTGAGTGTGCAACCCAGGGAAGAGAGAAGTCTCTTTACAAATTCCAGATCCTTTGCTTGAATTAGACAGTTGTCCAAGTATGGATAAATCTGCCTGCAAAAAGCAATGACTGGATCCAGGCACTTTGTGAAAACTCTGGGAGCAGTAGATAAAGCCAAAGGGCAGCACACAGAATTGATAATGTTGCTTGCCCACCCTGAAACGAAGGTATTGCCTGCAACTTTCCCTGATAGGGATATGCAGATAAGCTTCTTTGAGATCCAACTTCACCAGCCAGAAATCCTTTAACACTGGCAGCAACTGATGCAGAGTGAGCATTTTGAACTTTGGAATTATCAAGAAAGAGTTCAGGATGGATAGATCTAGAATAGGACTCCAGGTGCCTTCTTTTTTGTAACTAGGAATAGTCTGGAATAGAAACCCTGGCCTACCTGCTGAGCAGGAACAGATTCCATTGCTCCCAGATTTAACAGACAAAATTTGATTTTCTACTTCTACCCTTTGGTTTGGAGGAGCGTCTGGGAATCCTTTGGGTACTGGAAAGGTGTGGAAAGCAAACTTGTGTCCAAGGGATACAGTTCTGAGGACCCATTTGTCATCTGTGATGGTGGCCCAGAGATTTGCAAAAAGGGCCAACCTTCTCCCTAAAGGACTTTCCGGGCAGGCAAGAACAGGCAGAAGTCAGTCATTGAGAATGTTTAGATTGAGATGCAGGCTTAGAACTTCTTGCCTTGGAAGAGGAAGCCTGCCAACACTTAGACCTTTGAGAGGTAGCCACCTGTTCCCTAGATTTGTAACCTCTAGTCCTAGTAAGTACAGTTGTGTACACTTAACATAAATGTAGATGTTAGAGTGTATTCACTGTTGCAGTCATTACATTTGGGTAATCTGCTGGCAGGTTGCCCTCAGTCGGCCTGAATTCCAAAGTCTTGGGTCCTGCGTTGGTTGCTCTCTCTTCTTCCATGACGTCAGGTTGTTAGGGGGTATAAAACAGGCAGCAGACGCCATTTTCTTTAGTTTTTCTTGCCCCAGATGTCAGGTGCCCCCCAAATGGGGGAGCAAAAAATATATATAAACTATATATACATGCAACAACAAACTGCCTTCATCTAAAAGCAAATACACCACAAAGGCTGTAGAATATAGTGAAGGAAAGAGAAAAACCCAGAATAAAAGGGGATGGCGGGCAGGTAACCTGGACTGCAACAGTGAATACACTAACATCTACATTTATGGTAAGTGTACACAACTGTACTATTTTCTTCATGTTTCACTGTTGGTCATTACATTTGGGTAGAATCCCAAAGCTATGGATGGGAGGCTGGAGCTAAACAGCATTAGGGGAAGCTATAAGGCCCTGCAGAACTGCAGTGGCAAAGCCTGCCCTGGACTTGGAGAGGCAAATCATAATGCTTTGTAAAAGTATTAACAGAACTCCAAGTAGCACCTTCTAGAATGCCTTTGGTTAGTACCCCTCTGAGAAAAGCTGCTGATGTAGCTGCAGCCCTGGTGGAATGAGACCTAATGCCCTTAGGCACCGGTTTACCATGATGCAAGTAGCAGAAACGAATGCAGTGGCTTATCCACTTTGAAATAGTCTGCTTTGAAATAGCCTTTTCCCTCTGATCCTGCAGCAAATGCCACCAGTAGCTGCTCAGTTTTTCTTAGAGCTTTAGTCCTGCTCAAGTAGAATCTTAGTTGTCTACGTACGTCCAAGGAATGCAGAATCCACTCCCCCTTGTTCTGTGGATTTGGATAAAAAGTTGGCAGGTGAATAGTTTGGTCAAGAGCCACAATGGAAACCACCTTAGGCATAAAGGAAGTCTGAGGGACACCCTGTCTGGGTAAAATATGATAAAAGGCTCCACAGCCATGAGGGCCTGTAGCTCTGAGAACCTTCTAGCTGAAGTAATTGCCAGGAGCACAGCTGTCTTCCATGATAGAAACTTTATACCTGCAGTAGCAGCTGGTTCAAATGGAGGCAGGGTGAGCTTTTTCAACACAAAATTGAGGCCCCATGCAGGAATTGGTGATCTTCTGGGAGTACATCCAAAAGAAGATCCAGCACAAAGAAAAAATTAAAAAAAATAAATGGCTTTTATTGTGGCAACTCCAAGCAAAGCAAACCGGTTTCAGCTAAAACATAAGCCTTCTTCAGTGCAACAAAATTTAGTTACAGTGCATCCTAGTGTCTACTTATATATCCCCAAATTAGAGAGACATATACACACTCTGGATATAATACAAATGGAACTACCAAAGCAAAATTCAACTTAATTCATTTAAACCAGATCTGAATAAAGCTCCCAGCCTGGTGATCCCAGAGGACTCCATATTGTCTAGCATTTTATGCCAACCTGCTTTGGAAGTTGTATACATCTGAATTTTGTCAGTTATAGTAAACTTAAATTTCGCAGTTTTGTGTATAGTAGTGTGTTTCTATGGAGCGTTGCAAACTCATTTCTAATCTCACTTAGATGTTCACTTATGCGATGTCTGAAGGGTCTGGATGTTTGTCTTACCTAAAAGGATGAGCACGTACATGTAGCTAAATAGATCAGTCACTGCTACAGTTACCAAAAATTCTAATCTGGTACACTTTAGAAGTGTTACTAGTAAATTCTTTGCTTTTGAAAATATGTTTACATGCACTGCAGTGACCACAAGGAACACAGCCTACTAGAGAGTCACCAAATAGTGTTTTCTGCATTGGGATTGGTGGGTTGCATCTCCTGTAGTGTGTAAGATGTGAGTTAATCGTTCTGCCCCTACGGTAAGAAAAAGCACATCGATCCGGTAGTATCTCATTAAGATGTTCATGCGCCCGCAAAATATCCCAATGATTGTTGATGATGTCCCTAAATTTAGGTGTGTTACCTCCAAATGTGGTGACTAATCTAATAGGTTGGGGTTGTATTATCTCCAGTAGTTCTGTGTTTGTATTCCAAAAGTTGTGATCTTGGCATAACTTTAACCTGGGTTGCAGTTTGGGTAATACAATGTTTATTGTAGCCTCTGGTTATCAGTCTTTGTGCAAGGTCTTTTTGGCACTCCTGGTGGGAATCTTCCGAACAGCAAATCCGCTTCATGCGTAAAAATTGAGACTTGGGTATGTTGTTAATGATGTGGCGGGGATGATGACTGGAAGCATGAAGTAATGTGTTGTATTTTGGAAATTTCCTATGTACCAGAGTTTCCAATGTGTGGTCTTCCTGTTGAGTTATTAGGACATCCAAAAAAATAATTTCTTGATATTCAATAATTAAAGTAAACTGAATAATCCCATCTATTGCTGTTGAGATATCTAACAAATTCATGTACCAATGTCGCATCACCCCGCCACACCATCCAACAATTGTCTAGATATCTCCAAATATCTAGCTCTTCCACAAAAATGTTATCAGTCTCATAAATTAAGTGTTCCTCGAAAAATCTCATGAACAGGTCCGCATATATAGGAGCAAAAGATGCTCCCATAGCTGTACCTCTAACCTGCTACTAAGGCTGGCACTCAAAGTAAAAAATGTTCTTAGAACAAATTCAGTTAGCTTGACCAATAAATTGTTAAACCCAGGAGTATATAAATTAGATTTGTCCAACCAATATTCAATCGCTTGTAAACCAGCACCATGTGGTATGCTGGTATAAAGGGAGGTGACATCAAGTGTACAAAGAAACCAGTCAGATTCCAATTGTGCAGCTCTGATGATGTTCAAAGATTCCGTGGTGTCTAAGTCTGGACCTAACCAGGGGTAATAATGGTTTTAAATATGTCAAAAAAGGTGACAACAGTTCAGTAAGAGACCCCCTACCTGAAACAATTGGTCTGCCTGGTGGACATGTTGGATGTTTGTGTATCTTTGGGAGTAAATACAAGTATGAGGAATAGGATCTAAAACTAAGTTGTTTACATATATGTTGGTTAATGATGCCCTCTTCCACAGCTAAGTCAAGAAATGAGTCAATATGTATTTTGAAATTGGGTGTGGGATTGACAATCATGTGTATATAAAAACGGGCATCAGATGGTTGTTTGCGTGCCTCCGCCTGGTGCATCTCCCAATCCATTACAATGCCACCCCCCCCCCCCTGTCAGCTGGTATGATAACTATGTTATGGTTGGAACTAAGCTCCTGTAATGCTTCTTGTTCCTGTTTGGTTAGATTATGTTGAATAGGCTGATAACCCTGAGAGAAATGTAGGTCTTTGATAACGCATTCCTTAAATATGGCTACGTTTGTCCATAAGAGGTTAAAAGTCTGATCTCCCAAACTGGAACCCAGTAGATCTTAGAGAATTATCCAAGTCTGCAAAAAATATTTTCAGGTTAATAAGTCTGCAGAAGTCATTCAGTTCATTAACCAAAACATGTTCAGAAACAAAAGATGTAGGTACAAAATTGAGACCCTTAAGTAGTTTATTGTGAACAGTTGACAATTAGTATGAAGAAATATTATGTACATTGTTTATTGGCTCACAATCTTCCACAACAGTTGTAAATTGAGTGTTTCTTTCTGCGTTTTCTCCCTCCTCTCCGTTTTTTGGGTCTAAAGGTTGCTTCTGTTTAGCCACTGGAGATTCTTGGTTGGAAGGGCAGTCAAAATCAGTGGCAGAACATGTTTCGTCTTCTGATGTACCACTTAGTGACTGCGTGTTTTTCCTAAGTATAGACCTAGGTCTTTTCCTCCTATTAGTAACTCTGTAACTGGAGTCCGAAAATCGAACATTTTTTTGAATCACAAAAGGTTTCCCTTTCTAATAATCAGCCACATCTTTGAAATTTCTGAGTTCTCTTTTTAATTAACTGTTCCTCTAATGTAGCTAAATCCTTGGCCAAATTAGTCAAATGATTGTTATAAAAACTTTGACTCAAAAGCCTTGGCCTCTTGACAGCATTAATTTCCAAGGTCTGAGTTTCAATCATTCTTTCATAATAAGTGATGAGAGTATCTACAAATAACACTGAGGCTTGGTGTTGTGTTTGTGCCCAATCTGTAGAGAGTTGATCAATAACACCCACTAATGGTTGGATGCGGATTCTTAATCCTCGAGGCGTGATGTTTTTCAATTTATAAGCTTTGAACAACTTAAGATGCCAAATATTGGCTCTTAAAATTCTCATATTCCTAGTTATTTTTTGGAATAATACACCACAAAGATGTTTGGCATCCCCCATGTCAATATCTGAATTACCAGAGCTTGATGGGTTTAAGCCAAAAACATCCAAATTATCCTTATCTGCAGATAAACCTTGTAGAATACCTGTAAGGTCCATCGTGCCAAGTAAAGCAACACCGTAAACTAATATTATTTCTTATATTTCTTGTGCCAATGAATACACACACGCCCTATGTATATAGAAAATAATTATAACAGTTATATATGTAAAGAGTGTGTGTATATTAATTTGGCATCATACAAACATTAGGTGCCTGGTCATTGTAAAGTGTTCACAAAATTATCCAAAACTATTTGGATGCCAATATGAGACCTATTGATCATACCAAATGCTAGTCATAACACACCAAGAGAGGCCCAAAAACTCAAATCAAACAAACATGTGCATATTATAAGGGACGACCGTCCCTATTTGAGTAGCCGACCTTCGTCTCAACTACTATTATGTAAAAGTAAAAAGGTTTATTTCTCAATGGGATTAAAACAACCCAAGTGTTTATTAGTTTTATTATTAGTAATCGGAATTCTGGCTGACCATCTCAGCCCAATTTCACATAAATACTCATGTGAGTGTGATAAATTATAAACCTGTGGCCGACCTTCGTCTTGGCCACATGCACCATATACCAGATTGGTGAATAATATTAGTGCTTATATAAATGAGCACCCTCTCTTTGTATGTACTATAAAAAAAGACAAAAGATGGAAAAGCCCCTAATGGACTTGGTCATATGTCATATGTAATTCTACAAGAAAAGTTTGAAAATCCTAAAAAATGGTGACCAACATAGTCTAACATGTTATAGATAGCATATGATGACCAAAAAGAATTAAAAAAGGCATCCAATGTTTGATCATTAAATCTAGAACGCATATACAAATGTCCCAGCACCTCAAATTATTAGTCATCCAGTGTTGCTGGACCATTGAACCAAGAATACATCAATCTTCAAACTACTGAAAGACCAAATATTGTCCTAACTGGTTATTGAGTCGACCTGTTTCCATGACACATTTGGCCCTGTAGTTTTAAGTGTACAGTATCAACGCTCTTATCTGGCTGATGTGCACCCCATATATAGATCGTAAAACAGTACACTAAAAACATTTTTTGGTTTAAATCAAACCTTCTATCACATACAGATGTATCTTGTAAAAAAATACAAAAAACATGCATCAATAAAGAATTCAACAGAAATCAAACAAATGTCCCTGCTACACCTGGAAAATACACAAGACATTCAAAATCAAAATTATGATTTGAATAAGTGTGGTTGCTCTAGCGTTTGATAGCAAGATGGCTTCCTTCTCAACTCATATCACTTGTGCCCCAGTGTGTACTCATCCAGTAAGCCAATTGCGATCATGTCCCAGTAACTGTTCAGTATGTTTTGAAAACAAACCAGATGAAATCCATAATGTAGAATCCGTAATATAGAATCAGACCCAAATGCGTACTCGCAACCCATGAATCACAAATCACAAATGCAAATACATGATGTCAATTGTACAACATACCAAAAGATCTAATGTCGTGTTTCATTAATATAATAGTATAGTCCCACAGTCATGTAAAAGTTCTTGAGCAAAGAAATACCAGTGTCGCAAAAAGCATATACTACAGATTCCAATTTGAAGGCCAGTCCCGCAAATTGTAGCTTAGCAGCAACAGTCTCACCCTAGGTAAAAAGCCAGATTTGAGTCATTTGGTCGGAACGCTGTTTTATTTCTATGCAATCGCAAAAAAGAATGTATTACAGCTCCCAGCTTGAAGGTCTAGTCCTACACAGTATAGCTAGCAGCAACAATCTCACCTTAGGTAAAAGTACCAGAATTTAGTCATTTGGTCGGAAACGCCATTGTATCTCTAGATTTCGATACTTTACACAGAGTATGAGCCAACGACCCTGATGTATCCAAGCTACTAAATCCGGCAAAAAGACCAAACGCACACTAACAGAAATCCAACGCTCATAAGTAGTAAAACAAATCCAAAGGTATCAATAACACAAGTGTTATTTAAAAAGAATGTATAAGCAAACAATGTCTGTAAAGCCACTGATTATGCTGCCATTCCTCCCAAGTGTCTCCAGCGTGTGAGAGAGTCAAACAGGAATGAACCAAACCCACGCAGGGTAGACCAAGTGCATGGATCAAACCATAAGCAATAGTACATCCAAAAGAAGATCCAGCACAAAGGAAGAAAAAATGAAATGGCTTTTATTGTGGCAACTCCATCAAGCAAAGCAAACCGGTTTCGGCTAAAACAAGTCTTCAGTGCAACAGAAAATTTAGTTACAGCGCATCCTAGTGTCTACTTATATATCCCCAAATTAGAGAGATATATACATACCCTGGATATAATATAAATGGAACTACCAAAGCAAAATTCAACTTAATTCATTTAAACTAGGTCTGAATAAATAGATCTTTTGTTTCTGAACATGTTTTGGTTAATGAACTGAATGACTTCTGCAGACTTATTAACCTGAAAATATTTTTTGCAGAATTAGATAATTCTCAAAGATCTACTGGGTTCCAGTTTGGGAGATCGGACTTTCAACCTCCTATGGACAAACATGTAGCCATATTTAAGGAATGCGTTATCAAAGACCTACATTTCTCTCAGGGTTATCAGCCTATTCAACATAATCTAACCAAACAGGAACAACAAGCATTACAGGAGCTTAGTTCCAACCATAACATAGTCATCATACCAGCTGACAAGGGGGGTGGCATTGTAATAATGGATTGGGAGATGTACCAGGCCGAGGCACACATCTGATGCCCGTTTTTATATATACATGATTGTCGATCCCAGACCCAATTTCAAAATACATGGACTCATTTCTTGACTTAGCTAAGGAAGAGGGCATCATTAACCAACATATATGTAAACAACTTAAAGTTTCAGATCCTCAGTACTTATATTTACTCCCAAAGATACACAAACATCCAACATGTCCACCAGGCAGACCAATTGTTTCTGGTAAGAGGTCTCTTACTGAACCGTTGTCAGCTTTTTTAACATATTATTTAAAACCATTATTACCCCTGGTTAGGTCCAGACAAAGACACCACAGAATTTTTGAACATCAGAGATGCACAATTGGAATCTGACTGGTTTCTTTGTACACTTGATGTCACCTCCCTTTATACCAGCATACCACATGGTGCTGGTTTACAAGCGATTGAGTATTGGTTGGACAAATCTAATTTATATACTCCTGGGTTTAACAATTAGTCAAGCTACCTGAACTTGTTCTAAGAACATTTTTTACTTTGAGGGCCAGCCTTATTGGCAGGTTAGAGGTACAGCTATGAGAGCATCTTTTGCTCCTATTTATGTGGACCTGTTCATGGGATTTTTCGAGGAACAATTCATTTATGACTAAACATTTTTGTGGAAGAGCTAGATATTTGGAGACGTTATCTAGACAATTGTTGGATGGTGTGGCGGGGTGATGAGACATTGGTACATGAATTTGTTAGATATCTCAACAGCAATAGATGGGATATTCAGATAGATGGGATATTCAGTTTACTTTAACTATTTATCAAGAAATTATTTTTTTGGATGTCCTAATAACTCGACAGGAAGACCACACATTGGAAACTCAGGTACATAGGAAATTTCCAAAATACATTACTTCATGCTTCGTCATCATCCCCGCCACATCATTAACATACCAAAGTCTCAATTTTTATGCATGAAGCAGATTTGCTCTTTGGAAGATTCCCACCAGGAGTGCCAAAAAGACCTTACACAAAGACTGATAACCAGAGGCTACAATAAACATTGTATTACCCAAACTGCAACCCAGGTTAAAGATATGTCAAGATCACAACTTTTTTGAAATACAAACACAGAACTACTGGAGATAATACACAGACATCCCAACCTATTAGATTAGTCACCACATTTGGAAGTAACACACCTAAATTTAGGGACATCAACAATGATTGGGATATTTTGCGGGCGCATGAACATCTTAATGAGATAGTACCAGATCGATGTGCTTTTTCTTATCGTAGGGGCAGAAAGATCAACTCAAATCTTACACACAAGAGATACAACCCACCAATCCCAATGCAGAAAACACTATTTGGTGACTCTCTAGTAGGCTGTGTTCCTTGTTGTCACGGCAGTGCATGTAAACATTTTCAAAAGCAAAGAAAGTACAGTTGTGTATACCTACCATAAATGTAGATGTTAGAGTGTCTTCACTGTTGCAGTCATAACTGTAGGGTACTCCTGCCGGCAGGCAGCCCGAGGTCGGCCAGAATATTAAAGTCTGGGTCCGGCGTCGGCTGTATCAGCAAGTACCCTGACGTCAGAACGCATGGGTATAAAGCTGACAGCCGATGCCATCTTCTCCAGCCTTTCTTGCCCCTGATGTCAGAAGCTCCCATAAAACCAAAAGGTGTCCCAAGGGAAACAGAAATACACCAGAAAGGTAGTGGAAAAGGAAACAAGAGGGGTCTGGAGGGAGGGAAACACCGACTGCAACAGTGAAGACACTCTAACATCTACATTTATGGTAGGTATACACAACTGTACTATGTTCTTCGTGTTTCACTGTTGCAGTCATAACTGTAGGGTAGAATCCCAAAGCTGAGAACACGGGAGGAGGTTATGAAGAAGGAGCAGCTAGAAGACCCTGCAAAACAGCAGAGGCAAAGCCTGCCCTAGACTTAGAGTACAAAGGGAGGTTACAGTGCTTGGAAAAGGTATGCACAGAGCTCCAAGTGGCAGCCTCCAGAATGTCCTTGGTAGGAACTCCTCTGAGAAAGGCTGAAGTGGCAGCTGCTCTAGTAGAATGAGTCCTGACAGCACCTGGAATCTGTTTTCCATAAAGAGAGTAACAATATCTTATTCCATGAGAAATCCATTTGGAAATAGTTTGCTTAGAAATAGCTTTACCTAGAGAACTGGAAGCAAAAGAGATAAGCAATTGATCTGATTTTCTGAAATCTTTAGTTTTGTCCAGGTAAAAACATAGTTGCCTGTGTACGTCCAATGAATGCAAAATCCTTTCCCCCTTATTTTGGGGTTTTGGGAAAAAGGTAGGCAGGTGAATAGAGACTCTCTAGAAACTACCTTAGGCATAAAAGTAGGATTGGTCCTCAAGGAAACTGTCCTGATGGAAGATGAGGTATGGTTCCACAGCCATGAGGGCTTGTAACTCAGATACCCTTCTGGCAGAAGTTAAGGCCAACAAGATAGCTGTCTTCCAGGATAAGAACTTAATATCCGCAGAGGCAGCAGGCTCAAAAGGAGGCAAAGTAAGCTTTTCCAAGACATAGTTGAGATCCCAAGGAGGGATAGGAGGAGATCTAGGAGGTCTTAAATTCTTAGCTCCTCTCAGAAATTGTCTAACCAGCTGGTGGGAAAAAATGGGAGGATCACAATTGAAATGAGCCGAAATAGCAGAAGCATGAATTTTAATGGAAGAAAAGGAAAGACCTTTAAGCAAAAGGTCTGAGAGATAAAGTAAAACAGAGGGAATATCAGGTAAAAAAGGATCAGAACCACGATCCTGCATCCAAATACAAAATCTCTTCCATTTAGAAGCATAAGATTTCCTTGTACTAGGATGCCTAGCTTCCAAAAGAATATCCAAAACCTGTTTAGGAAGAGAAGGAATCAATTGCCTTTGATGAGCCAAGCTGCCAGGCAGAGTGTCTTTATTTGAGAGTGAAATACCTGACCCTGATGCTGGGACAGTAGAGAATGGGTCAGAGGAAGACTCCAAGGGGGTTCCAAGCAAAGGTGTAGTAGAGTTGGATACCAAAACTGACTAGGCCAATTTGGAGCTATCAAAATGATCAGTCTGGGTTTGTCCAGCTTTATCTTTAGCAATACCCGAGGCAGAAGAGGAAGAGGAGGGAAGGCATATCCCGAAAGATTCCTCCAGCTGAAGGACAGGGCATCCACTTTCCAAGCTGTCTGTGGAAGGACCTGGTACAAAAGAGAGGCAACTTATGGTTGAGATGGGACGCAAACAGATCTGAGGACAGCCCCAAACTGCAGTTATCTTGCTGAATAAGTTGGGGTCCAACATCCATTCGTGAGGATCCAAAATGTTTCTGCTTAGGCTGTCTGCTAAGAGATTCTGATTTCCTGGAATGAACTGTGCCTGAAGATCCAGATTCAATTTTAGGGCTGTGTCCCATAAAGTCATGGCAAGTCTGCAAAGGGGGTAAGAGTGAGAGCCCCCTTGCTTGTTTATGTACCACATGACAGTGGTATTGTCTGTTCGAATTAGCAGAGGTCCTGGCTTCAAAAGAGTCTGGAAGGCTAGAAGAGCATTTTGGACTGCCAACATTTCTTTCAAGTTGATGTGCCATAGAAGGTGTTTGTCCAAGAACCCTGTTGGCATTTGTCTAGAAAATGAGCTCCCCAAGCATAATCTGAGGCGTCCGTGGTTATGATCTGAGTAGGTTTAGGAAGACGAAAGGGCTTCCCTTCATTCAAAACACACGCCCTGGACCACCAAAGGAATTCCTTCTGGAGGCAGGGAATCAGTGGAATCATTGTATCCAGACTGTGGCAATGCTGTGACCATACACTCTTTAGGTACCATTGAAGTTTCCTCATGTGAAGCCTCGCATTTGGAATCAACAGGATGAAAGAGGCCATGTAGCCCAAAGCCTGCAGGAATTTCCTTGCAGTGAGCTGAATCAAGGTTGCCAAGGTCTTGAAGATTGAAGCCAGCTGTAACTTTTTCTGGAGTAAGGAAGGCCATCTGTAAACTTGTGTATAGAAGAACTCCCAAAAAGATTATTCGTTGAGAAGGAATCAAATGCGACTTTGTGTTCACTGAGAATCCCAGTAGTAGAAGACGCTGAACAAAATGCAGGTGTTGAAGTAAAAGGTCTTTGCTGTCTGCCTGAATTACACAGTCGTCCAGATGGGGGTAAATCTGAATCCCCTGAGTCTGCAGTAAGCTACTACTGGAGCCAGGCATTTGGTAAAAACTCTGGGCACAGTAGATAAGCCAAATGGCAGTACAGAGAATTGGAAGTGTCTTGAGCCTGCCTTGAATCTGAGGTACTTTCTGCATTGTTGCCTTATGGGGACATGTAAGTAAGCATCTTTTAAGTCCAATGTTACCATCCAAGCATCTTGTGAGAGCATTGGGAGAAGTCGTTGAAGTGTAAGCATCTTGAATTTTGAAATTTCCAAAAAGGTGTTCAATACTGAGAGGTCCAGAATAGGTCTCCAGGAATTTTGTTTTCTTGGGACCAGAAAAAGTCTTGAATAAAACCCCTTCCCCACCTCTAGAGGTGGAATAGGTTTCTATGGCTCTTAAGGCTAATAAAGCGTCCACTTGATTTAAGGCCTCTGTCCATTGATGTTTTGGCAGATCTGGCCAGCCGGAAGGCCTTGGCAGAGTGTGAAAGTGGAATCTGTAGCCTTTCAAAATCACGTCTAACACCCATTTGTCCTGGGTAATGTGAGTCCAGTTTTGGTAAAAAAAGAGAAAGTTTTCCTCCGAGAGGGGCATCCAGGGAAGGAGGACCTGTAGCCCAACAGAGGGAGTCATTGGGTCTGCTTTCTTTGGGTTTGAGGTCTGTCTTCTCCCCTTCTAGGTGAAGCAGTCCACTGTCTAGATCTGTAAGAGGCCTGAGCCTGCACCCGACCTCTGGAGTGTCTATATCTTCCCCTTTGAGGCCTGTCAGAAGTGGGAAAAGACCAATTTTTGGATGGCCAATTTCTAGAAAATCTAGGAGGCTGTACTTGCAAAAAATCTTTTACAGTCTGCATAGACTTGGCTTTTTCTTCCATCTTTTTAATAACCTCCTCAGCCTTAGATCCAAATAAGACATCATGCTGAACAGGGGCATCTAGCAATTTAGCCTTAACTTGTTCAGGTAAATTCTGCTCACGAAGCCAAGCATGTCTCCTGATAACAGTACCAGAGGCAGCAGCCCTGCAGGAAGCCTCTAAGGCATCAAAACCACAATGTAAACTATGCTTGCTAACTTGTTCAGTTGCATGCAACACATCCTGTAATTCCTTGTCCTCAGCACATGCAGGAAAGGTAGAAAGCCTTTGTTTTAAAACAGATAAAAGAAACTGTTGATACTTAAACATGTGAAACTGGCAATTTAAAGCTCTAATAGAAAGGGTTGCTGAAGTATAAACCTTTTTGCCCCACCTGTCCAAGGCACGAGAATCCTTTTCAGAGGGGATAGGATTCTTAGAGGAGGCGACCTTAGCAGCCTTGGAACCCTGCAAAATAGTTTCAGGATCAGCAGAAGGATTCTTAAATAAGAATTGATGGGAATCAGGGACCCTGTAAAATCTATCAGGCTTAGAAGGAGCAGGCGGCATGGAATCAGGATTCAAGTTAGCTTCAGAGAAGGCATCATCCACAATGTCAAGTACAGGAGGAATAGCTAAAGGCCTGTGTTGAGGGAGAAGAAGAAATTCCCCAAGTCTCTTTTTGGAAGCAGAATAATCCTGACCTTCCCAATGAAAATGCTCCCTCATCTCATGCAAGGTTTCCCCAAAAGAAAAATCTTCAGGGGGAGAGGCAGAGGGAACAGAATCCTCTGCATCCGAATCCTCATGAGGAAAAGAGTAATCCTGATCAGAGGAAGAAACTGAAGATACAGAAGCCTGATCAGAGGAATCATAAGGGATATCCTGTCTAGGCCTTTTCTCAGGAGGAGGGTGAGAGCCCCTAATCATAGTTAATAAATCCTCAGCCATCCGTAGTAATTGCTTCGGAGTCTTAGGAGCTGAATCCGAAGAAGCTTGAGCAGAAAGTCTGGGTTTAACAGGAGTCTTTGACTTAGCCTTTGTCTTTGTGGAAATAGTAATATGTGAAGGCCTGAAGACCCCCTCAGAAGCCGGTACCTGCACAGCGGTTCCAGACCCATCTGAAGGAGCGACGTCCGAAGGTCCTGCAGCAGACAAATTACTAGGCCTAGATGGCTCCCCATGGGAGTCCGTGTCGGCCATCGGTTCTGAAGTGGCGGACGACAGGGGCTGCAAAAGCGCCTCACTGACGACCGCCGAACCCGAAGCTGGCTCCGGCTGCAAAGTATCCTGTTTGGACCTCAGAGGCCTGTCCGTGTCTTTGCGTTTCTTCTGTATTCCGGTAGTCGGTAAAGTATCCGACGACATCCTATAATTAAATCATCTACCGAAGTAATTCAAGGCCCAATCGTACCTACGCTTGATAGTGCGAGAATTGAACCTGGCACAGAACCGACAGCAAGAAACGTCATGGTCAGGGCCTAAGCAAGGTAGACAGTAAGAGTGGAAATCTTTATGAGGTATTTGTTTTCCACACGATACACAATTAACTTTTTCTGACATTGGAGGAGCAAGAAAAAGGTTTCCCCAATGGGGTGTACTTAGCTTTGAGAAGAGAAGTAGAAAACTTCGGACCGACGACAAATGCACCACATTGTCTTGAAAACGCCAACCAACAACTAGCGAACTGCTTTGCACCGCACGGCAAGAAAGACTGGAGAAGATGGCGTCGGCTGTCAGCTTTATACCCATGCGTTCTGATGTCAGGGTACTTGCGGATACAACCGACGCCGGACCCAGACTTTGATATTCTGGCCGACCTCGGGCTGCCTGCTGGCAGGAGTACCCTACAGTTATGACTGCAACAGTGAAACACGAAGAACATTTTACTAGTTGTAACACTTCTAAAGTGTACCAGATTAGAATTTTTGGTAACTGCAGCAGTGACTGGTTGATCTATTTAGCTACATGTACGTGCGCATCCTTTTATGTAGGACAAACATCCAGACCCTTCAGACATCGCATAAGTGAACATCTAAGCGAGATTAGAAATAAGAGTTTCCAATGCTCTATATAAACACACTACTATACACAACTGCAAAATTTAAGTTTACTATAATTGACAAAATTCAGATGTATAGAACTTCCAAAGCAGGTTGGCATGAAATACTAGACAATATGGAGTCCTCTTGGATCACCAGGCTGGGGAGCTTTATTCAGACTTGGTTTAAATGAATTAAGTTGAATTTTGCTTTGGTAGTTCCATTTGTATTATATCCAGGGTGTGTATATATCTCTAATTTGGGGATATACAAGTAGACACTAGGATGTGCTTTAATTAAATTTTCTGTTGCACTGAAGAAGGCTTATGTTTTAGCCAAAACTGGTTTGCTTTGCTTGGAGTTGCCACAATAAAAGCCATTTAATTTTTTCTTCCTTTGTGCTGGATCTTCTTTTGGATGTACTATTGCTTATGGTTTGATCCGTGCACTTGGTCTACCCTGCGTGGGTTTGGTTCATTCCTGTTTGATCTTCTGGGAGGCCTTAAATTTTTGGCCCCTCTAAGATACTGTTTTAGCAAAGGGTGAGAAAAGATCGGTGGCTCTGTGCTGTAATGAGCTGAGATGGCAGAGGCATGGATTTTTATTGATGAAAAAGATAGGCCTTTGGTCAAGCATCTCAGTCAAGTATTGTAAAATCTGAGGAATATTTGGCTTAGCTGCGTTATTTCCTTGTTCTTTGTTCCAAGCACAGAATCTCTTCCATTTATCAGCATAAGATTTTCTAGTACTAGGCCCTCCTGGCTTCCAAAATGACATCCATCACAGATTTACTGAGAGGTGTTTGAATAACTACATGATCAGCCATGCTACCAGGTTCAGTGTTTGGAGCGGATTGTACAGGATCAGATTGTTTTGCTGAGACAGTAAGTGAGGTATTTGAGGCAAGTACCAAGATGGGAATTGAGACATATTCCTTAGGATTGGATACCAGTGTTGGCAGGGCCAGTCCAGAGCAATTAGTATCATTTTTGTTTTTTCTTGTCTGACCTTTAGTAGGACCTTGGGAAGAAAAGGCAGAGGAGGAAAGGCATATAGGTTTTTCCAACTGAAGGATAGGGCATCCACTTTCCATGCTCGTCTGTGACAAGTCCTTGTGCAGAATTTGTCCAGTTGATAATTCTGAGGAGAGGCAAATAGGTCTATGTCCGGGCTCCCCCATTTCTTTCTCATCATGCTGAAGACTTGTGGATCCAGTTTCCACTCGTGAGGGTCCATAAGGTTTCTGCTTAAGTCATCTGCCAGAGTATTTTCCTTTCCTGGCAGGAACTGATATTGAAGATGTACTTGGTAGGTCAAGGCTGTGTTCCACAATGCCATGGCTAGTCTGCAAAAAGGGTGTGTGTGCATGCCCCCCTGCTTGTTTATGTACCACATAACCGTGGTGTTGTCCGTCTTTATCAGTGGTTATCCTGGATGAAGCAAGTCCTTGAAAGCTGTCAGGGCATTTTGAACAGCTAACATCTCTTTTTGGTTGATATGCAGATACATTTGTTTTGGAGTCCATATGCCCTGAATGCATCTTCCCATATGCCCTGAATGCATCTTCCCACAAGGTGGGCCCCCCATGCATAGTCTGATGCATCTGTAGTTAAGGTTTGGCTGGCAGGGGGTAGAGGGAAGGACTGTCCCATGTTTTGGTGACATGCCTCTGCCCACCAAAGAAACTCCTATTGTTGGTAGGGAATGAGAGAAATCATCGTTTCCAGTCTGTGACAATGCTGACTCCATAAACCTTTTAGGTACCACTGTAGTTTCCTCATATGCAGTCTTGCATATGGAATCAGTAGAATGCAGGATGCCATGAACCCTGAATAGTTTAATCTGTTTCCAAAATATTTTGAGGCAAAGATATACCAATGCTTAATAGTGTGTTAGTTAAATCTAGCACAAAACAGACAGCTAGGCACGTTATGAATCAGGGCCTAGGGCAAGGAATACAGTACAAAAGGAAATCCTTATGAGGTATTTGCTTCTCACAAGTAATGCAATTAACTTTTACTGGCATCGGTATGGAGCAAGAAAAAGCTTCCCTAATACGGTACTTAGCTTTAGTGAAGACTTTGGTTCTGAAACTCGAATTCGAAAATTTCAGGAGTCGGCCGACCGGCACTTGCGAACGGCTTCTGCTTCAGGCACCACATGGTAAGAAAGACTAAATAAAATGGCGTCTGCTGCCTGTTTTATACCCTGACTTGATGTCATGGAAGAAGAGACAGCAACCGACATATGACCCAAGACTTTGGAATTCAGGCCGACTGAGGGGAACCTGCCAGCAGATTACCAAATGTAATGACTGCAACAGTGAAACACGAAGAACATCGGTTCTGTCTGCTGGTATCAGGAACGTCCAACTCTTAGAAAGGTAATTCCTGCTAAAGCAAGGAGGCTGAACTTGCAGAAAGTCTGTCTGCATAGACTTGGCCTTGTCTTCCATCTTCTTGAGCACTTCCTCTGCTTTACTGCCAAAAAGACTGTCCTTATGCAAAGGTACATCGAAAAGCTTAGCCTTAACAGACTCTGGTAGGGGCTGCTCCTTGGGCCAAGTGTGCCTTATAATAACAGAGCCAGTAGCTGTAGCCCTACAGGAGGCTTCTAGAATGTCAAAACCACAATGAAATGAATGTATTGACAAGACTAGCAGAATTCAGCAAATCCTGCACATCTTTACTCTCCACCAACAGAGGCACACTTGCTATCCTAGACTTAATAGCTGCTGGTACTTCAGCATATGAAAAAGACAATTAGACCCAATAGCAAGAGTGGTAGAGGTATAAACCTTTTTACCCCACCTAATCTAGGTTCCTAGATTCCCTTCAGAAGAAACAGGATGTTTAGTAACAGTGGCCTTAACTCCTTTTAGACCTTGAGAAATAACCTCTGGATCAGCCAACGGATTCCTGAAAAGAAACAAATGAGAATCAGGGACTCTAATACCAGTCAGGTTTCCTGGGAGGAGGAGGAACCAAATTTGGAGTCAAGGAATTTTACAATAAAACATCAACCACTTCCAACACCGGTGGAATAACCAAAGGCTTATGCTGAGGCAAATCTAAAAACTCCCCGATCCTTTTCTTAGAAAGGGGATAATCCTGACTTTCCCATTTAAACTATTCCCTGAGAGTATTTAAAGCATCACCAAAAGAGAAATCTTCTGGAGGAGAAGCAGAAGGGATGGACTCCTCTGCGTCCGAATCCTCAAAAGGAGAGAAAGCTTGAGAAACTTCCTCTTCATCAACAGAAATGCTGGAAGTATTAGAACATGAAAAGGACAAAGCCTCAGGAGAGACATCCTTACCTCTTTTTGAAGGAGGCGGCTGTGAACCCCTAAATAAGAGTCAAAAGGTCATCAGCCATTTTAACCATTTGAGAATGAGGGGGACGAGAGGCTTACGAATGGAAAATTTACCTGCATATTTGAAGGACTCGGGAGGCCTGGCAACCACTGAAGCTGCAGCTGAAGTTGTCAGTATGAGCTTGCTGTCTGAACGAAGAACAGAGGCCTTGGACACCAGAGTCAGTTTAGTGGCTCCAGATCTAGTTGAAGCAGCAACAGGCAGAAGGTCAGAAGGCAAAATGGAAGCCGGAGGCCTGGAGACCTCTGAAAAGGTCTCAACCATGGCCTGCGGTTGAAAATCTGTGGGCTGCAGGGGCTGCAAAGGCCCCTTACTGGCTACCACATGACTGATGACCTTCAGAAGCCTGTCGTGGTCCTTATTCTTACGTTTCTTGGGGATAGCCAAAGCCTAAAAGACCAGCAGATGCCATACCGACAGACTTGTGCCAAACTCAAAAATGTTTAGCTAAAAGCTTAGCCTGATGACTAATAGTATGCGGATTAAAGGAAGCACAGAGATCACAATTAGGAATGTCGTGGTCAAGGCCTAAACAAGTAATACAATAGGAATGAAAATCTATGGCGAATCTGCTTTCCACAAGTAAGACAATTGACCTTTTCTGACATTCGTTAAGGCAAGAAAAGAGGATCCCCAACAGGATACTTCGCTGTAGTTGACTTCAACTTTGTAGTCGGAAATAAAAAAGGTAAACTGCCAACCGGCACTCATGCAAGAAATGCTTCTGCTTCGGGCTCCACTGCAAGGAAGCCTGGGGAAGTGACGTTGGCTGCCTCCTTTTTTATTGAATACCCTGACGTCCTTTACAACAGACCGTCAATGTCATTTGTACTTCCCTTTGGTATTCTAGCTAAATCGAGGGCTACTGGGAGCCAGCTAACCCATTGGTTAGGACTGCAACAGTGAAACACGAACATTTATGGTTTACTGTACAGAGAGAAGACCCCTGTGAGAGGGCTGGAAGATGAGGTAATACAGTAGTTAGTAGTGCTCAGAGCCTACCATCTGGCAAATTCTAGCCATAACCCATGATATTCCTTTTGCAGGTCATATGGGCATAAAGCACAACAAAAGACGTATTATGCAGAACTTCTACTGGACTGGGATTGCAAGGAATGTAACAGTACTGCAGGACCTGTGAGCAGTGCCAAAAAGTAGGCAAGACAGGAGACAAGGTCAAAGTTCCTTTGATGCCTTTGCCTGTGATTGAGGAGCTGTTTCAGAGGGCTGTTATGGATATTGTGGGGCCTCTTAATACCTAATGTTCCACAGGGAAGAAATATATCCTAGTGGTAGTAGATTATGCTACTGGATACCCTGAGGCAGTGGCTCTTGTCCTCCATTGAGGGACAGAAGGTGGCAAATGCTTTGTTACAGATTTCCAGCAGGGTAGATTTCCCCGAGAGATATACTGACAGAGGTGCCAATTTCATGTCAGACCTGCTGGCTTGTCTTGTGGGAGCTCTTTGGGGTGAAGCACCTAAAGACCACCCCCAGACTAATGGTCTTGTGGAGAGGTTAAACTCTCAAGACCATGCTAAGGGCACTTGCCGACCAGTTACAGAAATTTGCCACATCTGCTGTTTGCATAGAGAGGTGCCCCAGGAATCCACAGGTTTATCACCCTTTGGGTTACTAGGTGGGCATAAGCTGATGGGGTTCTGATTGGATTCATGATGAGTGGGGGGGGGTGAGTGTGAATCTCACAAGGAGTCTGTTGGGGCATATGTTCTAAACCTCAGGACAAGGCTTCAGAAGCTCATGGGCTTGGCCCAGGAGAACCTGTCAGGAGCCCAACGGCAGGAAAAGATCTGGTATGACAGAAATGCTGAAGCCTGCAAGTATGCTGTGGGACAGCAGGTTATGGTGCTCACTCCTGCCACACACAATAAGCTGCAGGCTTGGGAAGGACCCTTCAAAGTGGTAAGGAAGGTCAGTGATGTGGCTAGGCAAGAGGCAGGGGCACAAACTGTACCATGATAGGAAGGCCCCTGTGCTAATTATTTTTAGTGGGTGGCAGGATCTGGTAACTGATGATTTCGGTGAGGTTAGACTGACAACCTCAGTGGAAGGGGGTAGCAATGTCCCAGTGGTTATCCCCTACAGAGATTCCAGAAATCCAAGCAATGTTACAGGAGACTGGGGATATGTTCACTGGGAAACCCACCTGGTACAGCAATGTAGCAGGGTTAGCAATGCCATTGCAGATGGGATCTGCATAGGGTACAAGTTGATGTGTTCTCAGACAGGCTCATTTCTCTCAAGCAATGTTTCTCCAGGGTCACTTGAAAAACTAGCTTGAATCTTCAAAGGGGAGAGATGAGATGTGAGGTAGTGCCAGCTATGCCACAGAGAGTAGGGCAGTGCATGTGTAATGAGTATTGATGAAGGATTGTATCCAAAAGCTTTGCTGGTTATATAAAGTGTTTTATTACATACAATGGTTTCCTGCCTAGTCCTTTTGACATGTGTAATATATGCCAGCATAGCTAGCTGGAATTTTGCAAATAATGTTTTGTCATCTGTACAAACATTTGTAAATTTGCTTGTTAAAAATATAACAGTGGGTCCTGCTGGACAGAAAAGAAATGTACATTTATAACAGACTGTATTGTTGTAACTGAGGAAATGTATATATGTTAAAGGATGCTGGAAGGGGAGGGGTTAAGCTCGGCCCAGCTTACCTTTAGAAAAGCAGCTTAATATTAAATGACTAAGTCAAAGATTTCATCTCACAGGCCTGAATGCAGCAGACGCACAATGTCTGGGCTGGGGTCCTGCTCTTATTGTCCTTAGTGGTGAGCTAATTGCTATCCTGGAGTGCCAGAGAATGTCTAGTTAGTCTTTGCAGAAGGATGAAAGCATTGGAATTGTTTCAGTCTCCAGATGTCTTAGCAACGCTGTGTGTGTACTGATACATCTGTGTTAGATCCTAGTTTGAAGAGCAGTTTAAAGTTAGAATGTCCATGAAAGAGTACTTAGAAGATATGGATGAACATTGATCAATGGTTTTAAAGCTATGGCAACCAAACTGATGGTCAGAGGAAGAAAACATTGATGGTAGGTTATAACTGAAACCCAGGAAAAATGATGAATGTAATGGTAAACTATAGTACATTATTATAGGCATAATGCAGAGGTTGAGGGCAATGCAAGAAATGGTAACATATGACTGAATTACAACTCTTTCAGTTTACAGAAGTAGAAAGGTGGTAATTAGAAATAAGTAAAAATTAAAGCAAGAAACCAGAATAAAGGGGAAACCTCTCAGAAGTGACAATGACAGCAGTAGTAGTGCTATATTAGTAAAATGTTAAGTTTAATTTTGCCCCCCTGTTTGTTGACTGCATCAGGTCAAAAAACTTGGCATTATGTTATGCAATCACAGTAGCCTACCACTTGATCAGAGGTGACTTCTGTCTCACTTTCTGAGCCATGATAAACCCAGTCCTTGACCTATTTCTTCACAACATCAGATCTACCAAATTCTGTAAGAAGGATACAAATGTAAAACAATTAAGATTTGCTGGAGCGACAGGCTCCTTAGTAAACATCCCTTACTTACGGAATAAGTTAGCAATGCAGGTCAGATAAAGTCCTGCGGTGACTACCTTTAAGGCTAGTCTTGGATTGGTTGACAAATTTACAACAGGGTTAAGAATGGCCCTTCTCTGTTTGGGATGAGAGTTCTTCTGTGCTTGGAAAAGGCAGAAAGAACTTCAAAGTGTCTACTTAAAGGTGTAAACAGCTAGGCATCTGATTGGCCCCATGATAGCTTGCCTAATATTGTTCCTATGCTCGTATGCATATATTTGTTTGCAGTGCATACATAACTATTGAAAAATGGATACTTTACATTGCATAGGATAAGAAATCCACAAGTTCCCAGTCACTGTGCTGAATTTGCCATGAATTAATGGGACTTTAGCAGAGAATCTGAATGAGAGGTAGGCATTAAACTTGGGTGGAGTGTTATTATATAAAAACAAGTTTCTGTAACTATACAGAGATTTTATTGTGCTTAAAGGTTAAGAAAGCCTCATTGTTGGGCATTCTCTTGTTTAGGCATGTAGCACTGAACTGAGCAAATGCCAGACTGATACAGGCCTGACTGGGATTTAAGTGGGGGGGGGGGGTCAAGAAGGCAGCCTGTATAAAAGAGTTTAGTGGAGAGATGTAGATCCTCCTCCTAGAGGAGCAGACTGGACTGTCAAACCCTTCCTCCTAAAGCTGATATACACAGAATCCCACCTTTCCCCAAGACACTAGTTATATAAAATGAACTGAAGTCAGTTATTTTCTGTTTGTATTGTGGCTTTATTGCTGTTGAGGGCAAGAAGCTGGATTCCAATCTGCACACTGACAGCTCAACCACATCTCTATTCCACAGGAGAAATCTAAGGTTATTTGCTTCAATGAGGGCAGTGTATTTGGGCTGAAAAGAGCAAGGACTTAGTGACATCCATTTCTAGCACCTAAACATGCAAAACAATCACTGAAAAGCCACATAGGCAAAAAAAGACATTCAAAAACAGGATATTCACTCTATAATACCTTAAACTGCCTTTAAGGGTGGCCCATAGGGAAAATATAAATTGCCCTTTGTACAAGCCTTCCAGCTACATGACTTCTGAATGCCCACTGACTTAAGTCTTTGAAGTATTCACACCAATAAAGCCAAACTCCACCAACAGTAGACAGGACATGTTTTGTCCTCGAGACACAGATGTTACTATTGCAACTCAGCCTGATAACTGGAGCATCAGTGTGTCAGACTCCTGAAATGCATGATTAGGGCACTGCAGTGTGTGCTGGCATGCTCTGGCAGCCTTAGAGTTTAGACATAGCTTTGATGACTCAGAACACAGTGAATGATGTGCCCAGTGGGGTAAAGTGGGAATATGTGGCTTTAGTCTGGGACCAATAGTGCATTGCCTAGGAGGCTTTGCAAGAGATTTTTTTTCAGCATTTCATCATGACGTTCTTTCTCAGGAAGGTCTCATTGTGCTAAGCCCTTTGTCAGTGGAAGCCCAGGGAGAAAAGCTTCACATGATATACATTTGAATGAGCTAACACTAAAAAACTGCACAGTGCTCAGGATTATACAACAGGTGACCATGTTACATACACTATATAGTATTTACAGCATGCTAAACAGATATCTACAAAATCTTACATATGATATTCTACATTCGCCAATAGAACATTCATCAGTTTATTGCATGCATATACACCCACTGTAGTATTAGCAGAGAGCAAATAAGGGATACACATTTTATCCATTTGGATTCACTTAAGACATATAACCAGATTACTTAGTAAAATTGAGGATTTTGTGACTGATTTGATAGCATGCGGGGAATTTGTAATGGTTTTGGCACGAGGGCAGTACTATTACACTGATAGGTGTGATTTCATTAGGATTGTAAATTACAGATAAAAGGGTCTAATGAGTATGTTACAAATACAGGACTTTTAGCTCGAGAGGTACTTTTTCAAAGATATTTGAAAGTTTAGCAACATGAGTATACATATGATTTTTAGATACAAATAGGAATTTGGCTTAGTAAGCACAGTTCTCTGAAGTGTACGTACCATACCAGTTTAATAAATAGCTGATGGTAGGGCAACTGAGGTATAAAGGATATTGTGGGCAGACTTGATACAAGTAGAGTAAATAGATCCGGACAGTTTAGGGAATTAAGTGTCACTCAGTGATGTGTCTGATTAATGTGGTTTGATTAATGTGGTTACTTCCAAACTGGTGAAGACTTGGGAAGAAGGGGTGTCATTACTCACAAAGGAAGCACCTGCAACTAGAGTGCAAATGTGTAAAGATATATGTAAAATTAGTGAAAAGTAAATATGGCTATTGAATGGAGAAATTAAGGCTCCCTATTGAAATGTCAGGAGTCATAATGCAGAGTGCTGACAAGCTAAAAAAAGACTGAACACAAGAGTGAATCAAAATTGCTCTTCCCCATTGAGCTTTTTTTTGCAGGGGGCAAGCCCCCCTAAACCCCATGAACTTGTATACATCAACCCCAAGATCGCCATATATTGGAGAAAATGGAATATTTCAATAACTAGTATCTTGGACTTTTTTATATTTAAGGCCATTCTTTTGGCTATTTGGATCTCTATTTCAGGAAGCTCTAGTGGGTCTTGACATTTTAAATGGTTACTGGAAAATAAGGCAGTGGGATGGAAAATTTAAGGCTATGGAAGACTGTAGAAGGTATAATTATATCTGAATGGATATGTTGAGAAGGTGTGATAAAATAAAAGCTGTACCTATTTTATGGGATCGGTAAATGAGATGGTTGCATATGTGGTTCAGAGCTCCTCTTATATTACAGAGATGTTGGAAGGTGGGAGAGGGGATATGTTGGAGATGTGCAAATGAGGCAAGATATTTACATAAATGTTGTGTGCACCAGGCAGTTAAAGTTCTGGAATAGCTGTACAGAGTCATGGGAAAGTATGAAAAGTCCTGTAACATTAAACATTTATAGTTGAGCTACTCAGGTGGAGAGCAGAATGGGTGGAGAGAGCTGAAAAGTACAGTTACAGTACCTATGAAGATTAAGCAGCACTATAGTTAATGCTGGCTTACTGGATGAACTTGATTGTAGTGAAGTAGGAGTAGAAAAACAAAGGTATGCCTCCATTTTGAACAGATATTTTCTATCGCTCATGTAGATTCTGAATCATGTAATAGTAAGGGGTTAGTATAGTGAAACCTAAGAGAGGGCAAGATGTTTAAAGCAAGCCAAAGTCCCTTTAATCTTGATAGCCTTACCAAACAAGATTTTTGAGAAAGATTTGCTGGCCCCAACCCCAATCATAGCAAGCCCAGGGAGCTAAGAGGGTAGATAAACCTTACTGATTGAGGAGATACATACTGGTCAGATGTGGGACAGTTGAAAAAAGAGGGGAGAGCCTAATGCTCGCTCTACTACATGGAATATGTTATCTTAGACTTGAAGAACCAGAAAAATGTCAAAGCTTTTTAAGTAGGTTAATAACCTTTCACACATAGATTTAGTAAAACTGAGGATCTGGCATTTGGGTTTCTACAGAAGTAGAAAGAAATTGCCTGTAGGATGTGTGAACTCCCTCTGCCTGCTGAAAGGTGCCTGCAAATAGTCATTTTGCAACAAGACAGACATTTTAGTGAAATATGGAACAAAACACAAATTCTCCATTCCTGCGAATATGCGAGTAGCAACAAGTGAAACACTCCTGACTGACATTTAAATGCAAGTTGTCACAAACTGCAGAAGTTAACAGGTCAAATAAGCCCCACCTCCTCCCCAATACAAGAATCAGGCCAAATACTACACATGGCTTGTTTAACATTCCTGTGCCTCCAAAACTTTGTAAACATCTAAAATATTAACTTAATCCCTCCCAACAGCAATGGGTCAAAACTGCTGACATTCACTGGAGAGGTGAGAAGTACAGTTATACATGTCAACATCTGAGACACAGCATACTGGGTAATGAGTTGGAGGTTATCATGTGACTGAAAGACTTTGTAAAGCCCAATACAGAGTTCCTAGGTCTGCCCATTCACAAACATTTAGCATAATGCAAAGTATGACACTACAAATTCTTTTCCTCTGTTGGATTCTTTGCTTCATTTCTTCTATACACTGAGCAGGTAATTTGTGCTTTAATGGTTGATGTCTACTTTTAGTAAACATTAGGCACATGTGAGTGTGATTGTTCCAAAAACAACTGGTACATCCGAGTGGCGGTCTTGCTTTTGTGACAAGCATTTTGTAGACGTATGATAAAATGGTACCCACACTGATTGTCACGGCGTAACTGCATTGAAGAGGAATACTTCATGGTATTGGTACTAAAACAGAGAATTCCAGTGATCAGAACTTGTCAAGGGGGGTGCAACTCAGTATGGTCATTCAAGTGTGTGCAGAGATTGCAGCTGGTCAGACTGGACAAAAAAATTACTACATCTGAAGTTCACCCTTTTATTTCTAAATGTGCATTGTCTATATGAAATAAAGATATCACTTCATCTTACCAGGAGTATTAATAAAGGTGAAAACAGTATGCAAAGCCCACACATGACAATAATGGCAACTCCATATCCTGGAACACCTGACCGTGTATCCTGATCTGTGATTTTTGCATCTGAAATGGGAGGAAAGTTGAGATGTTAACACTGTTTCAACTATTCCAGCAAAACTCCATTCCTACATGAACATTTAAAATGTATCCTGCACACAACATATCAGTAGGCACAAAAGAGCAATTTCCAAAACACAGCAAATCCAAGACTGATTGCATACCTCTGGAAGAAATACCAGACTGCAACAATCCAAGTACAGGACATTGCTATGAAAGAAAATAAAACTCCTTTATTAGTCCAACTGGGACTGATTATGGAAAGAATGTCCTGTATTACATAATTATGTGCTATTTGATAAACTTACTTCCTCTCCAGGTAAAACACCAATACTTAAACACCAATTTCTCCCGAGAAATAAGGCAGATGAATATTCTAAAACAGAAATACAGGTATGAAAAGTTACTCACCATATCAATGCATCTTTGAGATGGTTTTATAAGCTACAGAGGCTACATCCTGAGTGCTTTTGACATAAGAACTGAGAAATCAGACTACAATTCTTACCACAAGCATGGGGTTACATCTGCAAGAAAACTAACTAATAGGACCGATTACAGTGGGAATGAGTGCAGCATCCAAGACAAGGTAGACAAAAGGAACAAGGCCCTCATTGCAAAGGGCAGTCAAACAAACAAGATGGTGACACTACTTGCACATACATCACGTCCTGCATCATTAACTCACCTGCTTTGGGCAAACATTGATGTAGAATCCATGTCACACAAAACAGAGGAAGAATGAGCCCAACAAGGCAGGCAGATTCCAGGGCTGGGTAACCAGAAGGAAATTACAGTTTGGCAATTACATAGGTTAATTCAGAATTACTTACCCACAATAATCCAGCATAGAGCTAGAACCCAAAGTGACATCAAAACCTTCTGCCCATCAGTATTAACTGCTGTAAACACAGTTCTGTATGCTTAGATTTCTGCATTCAGAACAAAACTATTTTTTTAAAATGCTGCAAAATTAACCTTTTCCACAAAGAAAAGTTTGCATGCATAAAGACTTATGCACATACTTTCTGTGCAAACAGAAGTTAGTTTCACACATTTAAACTTTATCTTTAAGAGCGGTCTTAATTTTGTCATTCTAGGGGGTCCAGTTTATACTGCAGCAGGAGGCAATAGTGACAAGTTATTGTGAAGGAGGATATGCAACTCTCACCATGGCTTTCACTGACTGGATAAAACTTTTGTACTCCTCCATATACTGCTGATTTTAGACAGAGTCCATCTTCTGGACATCGTAGAAAAGCAAATTCTAATTTAGACTATTAAGTTGCCATTGATCAATGCTACGAGTCTGAACAGAAGGATACCCGAGTCTGTGGCCCTCCTTACTCAAAATATGTATAGATGCTGTAAAAAAAAAAAAAGCTTTGCTGCAGTCTCTTGATAGTCCCATCCCCCCACTCCAGTAGCTGGGTTTGGTGCCCACCACTCTTAGGTCCTCTGGAAACTGCAATGGTGTCTCCATATTGATCCAGGAGCCCAACTCAAAACAAATTTATCATAAGCGCAACCTAGAACTCTGTTCAAATGGTCCCATAAGACTGTCACCTCGTTGCTAATCAATGCCCTCCCCTCCAGGCTCTCGCCCCACAGAAATTGAGTTACCTACATTTCTTTACATGAGATTTCTATTCAACCTAATATTTACTTTGCAAGTTTAACTCTCAAACTGTAAAACCTATACCAGTAAAACAGGTTGACTTCCTAGACTGTCAATACCACCTCCCTTGAACAACATTTTCATTAAAGGCCCTAATGTGCATGATTTGTCATCACCAACATATCCCATGCCTAAATTCCACCTTATACTTCCACCACTTGATTAGTTTGACCATAAATCCCCATTTTCCTTTAAAGCATGTGACATCTCCCCTTCAAGTCTCAGTTCAGTGATTTCTCCAAAACAAGCACGTTATTCTCAGTTCACATGAGAAAGTTCAGGAGCAAGCCTGCTCTGGTGGACACCACTACTACAGTTGTACTGAGGCCATCCCTATCTACTCTAACTGCAGTGGTAAATTTAAAAAACAAGCCCCTGTGGGGGAACTTGCAAAGTAAATTGTACAATAAAAGGAGGATGTTGCTTACCATCAATAAGGCTCAATGTCTGTATCACAAGAAATTAGCAAAGACCTCAAGTATCCCATTGAAAAGAGAAAGGCAGAACACAAACTTAAGTTTGTTATTCCTGTTAAACACTGCCACAAAAATCTTCATCTAAGTAAACTTTGAAGCAATACTCAACAATGCTCCCAGCTTATTTTTGAAAATACTACGACTTGGATCCCAAGTCAATAGCCAATACACCAACAGATACATATTGGTCAAACTTCACATCTACTCACCATGTTTGGCCGATTCATCTTTCCCAACAAAATTACATCAATCAAGGTCAGTCAGCTCTGTACAAAAACTAGAACACTAAATCAATGAAGCCTGATAATATACAAGATTGTCCCCTTATCCACTCCAAATACAACTTGTCTATACCTACATTTTTTTTATCTTGGCCTCTCTAACTCAGGCCTAGAAAACTCAGATGGCATTGCATAAGGATGCTCTCATCACCAGCCCAATGTTAGGGACTGTATCATATCTGAATCAACTTAAAGGTAATCTTCTGGATCCAAGGCCCCTGTCAATACTAGCAAACATTCCTTTGGTCCTAAACCTACTTAATGTTTTTTTTTAAAAAAAGGTTGAAGCCATGAACAGCTATTCCACACACAGCACACATCTTTTGACTTGGCCAACGACTGATGCGATGCATTGACAACATTACTGACAAATGAATACAACGCAATTCCTTCTGTCCACTGCATAGCCAATTGGCTATTAGGAATAACTTGCACAATAAGGGCAACTGGTGCTTCCTTTGAACATTAAGAATGTTACTAATGGTGTCCCACTGGGTTCAGTCTTTGATCTTCTCATTTTCATTATCGCCTTTTCCAATAACCAGGCCCAAGTTAAAGGCCTATGGCTACAGTTGTCAATTACAAACAAGGAGCAAATCAGCTCTTCTAAAAATACTCAGTCCTGAAGAGTTTATACCACCTCCTGGGTACCAACCACAGTCTCAAAATACCAAGAGATGCAGTAGGGTTCTATTTAAACAATTAACACGGCTCAAACCAAATCAGTGACATCCCCTGCAAATTAACAGGGAACATAACACCTGTATTAAACATTTGACAATCATGCCTCCAGCATACCATTCTCCAAAGGCGTTTGTTCTAGAGTAAAATCCATAGTCTCCCTCAGTGCATCCATGTCCATCACTAAATACACCATTTGGCCATATACCAGTCTAAGCATTATGCCCAATTCCTGAGACCCTAAAGATTCTTGGCAAGAAAATCATGGACAACTTGCAACTGCCCGGATAAATTTCCTGCCTTCCCCCTTTACTTGGTCTATACAGATTCCATCATGACCAATGATTAGCCTTTTCTGCCATAAGACCCTGTGTTATTAGACATTCTTTGCCTTAATGAAAACCAATGAAATCTCAAACATTTACATCAATGACCTCAACTTCCCTCAGCAAATAGCTGATCACAGAACAGGTTTCTAAAACAATGCGGCCCACATCTTTGGTGAAAGCTTCCCCCGACAAATAAAAGCAGTACCTTAGTAATATCTAGGTCAATCTCAATGTCTTAAATCAGTTTTCATTAATTCGCCCCAGAGTTACCTATGCAGTCCTCCAGAAGGCAGCAAGCACAACTGAAGCCTATCAAACTCAACTTAGCTAGGCTGCTATACAGTTTCATTACTACTTGCTCTGCAGTTTTAACATGATAGATGTATTAGACACCATGTCTTGAGAATACTGGGATTAACTCATGCCACGCTTTGATATAGGAAGGTGCAGTGGTTAGCACTGCCTCCTCACAGCAAGAGGTTCTCCAGTTCGATTATCAGCTGGGGAGCCTTCTGTGTGGAGTCTGCCTGAAATCCCTGCATTCTTGTGGATTTTCTTCAGGTGTTCGTTTGGCCCCACAATTCCAAACACATGCACCTGGAGCATTTCTCACCAGGTCTCTGCTAAAAATGGGCTCGGTCTCAGACAGACCTCCAGGTAAACAAATGTTAACTAAATAAAATAATTTGGCCATTTGGGCTTTACCCTCAGGACCAAAGCACATCAGGAATTGGTAATTCCATTAATGTTTGTACTTTATTACAAGCAATACAGCCATTAATCTGTCAGGTGATTAATCAATCTCTATGTCCCTATGCAATCAAATAATTTTGTGTTTCTCCTAAAATGTTCGCACAGATATCAGAAAAATACCTCAAAAAATTAAGGCCTAAAACTGCCCGACAATCTACCTGGAAAATGTCTTAAAATGGCAGCACAGGCCATTACATATCCAGTTTCAGTTCTGATAATGGATCCATATCTGAAAATAAATTCCCACCCGTACAGAAAAATTATTCCACTGCACAAAGGCAGAATCAATACAAATCTTTAAAACTATAGGGCCAAGTGCCATTTCATCTTCCCTATCAAAAGTATTAGAAAAAAATGTATTCATACCCTACTTCATCTAAAAGATGACAAGCTTCTGTCCTCATCACATCAGAACTACTGCATAGCTGAATGTAAATATGGTTGTTATCTGCCATAAAAATGCCAGCAGCCTACTCACCACCTGCCTAGACTAAACAAAAGCTTTAGATACAGTGTCCAACCAGAAACTCAAAACTCTCATCCTTATAGGGTTGCCACCCCTGTTTTTTTTTTCTGGACTATCCGGAAATCAAACCGATTCCCCAGGAGTCCGGAAAACACTGTACAAATGCCGGTATTCTGTTTCAAAAAAAGGAACCAAAAAAAAAAAAAAAGCTTAGTAAATCAGCCAAAAACAGGCAGTGGGAAGGGAAAGAGAGCGTTCCCCAAGTGACATCACTGTTACATCACAAAATGGGTGGAATATGGGTGGGAAGGGGAGGGGGTGGGTGAGGTTACTGGTGATGCAAGGGGTGTAGCTTTACTCCGGTTTTAGCCACAATGAAAGGTGGCAACCCTACATCCTTAGGGCTCACCAACTCCTCACTGTAATGGTTCAATAGCTACCTCAGAGCACAATCAGTGAAATGGAAAAATGATCTCTACCTTCTTGCCATAAGTATTGTGGTCCTACAAGGATCTATACTAGGGCCCTGAACTTTAACCTATTTATCAATCACCTCTACACTGCTAGCAAAAATGCTACCCTAGTTGAAAACACTGAAGACTGGACCCTAATCTGCTCTGCCGAATCTTTCTAAACCCTAAGACGCTAAACAATCCTCATCGACAAACATGGATAACGATTAAAAAAATTACTGCTCTTGAATCCAAAAACACATTTCTAGTGTCACTTCCAATGTCCCTATGATGATACAAGTAAAATAAAACCTACTGGGTGTCATCCAAGATGACCAGTTGAAATTAGACAATGCATCACACCTCAACTAGGTACATTATACAGAGTAAAAATTTATGTCACTAACATAGCTAGGTGTGCAGTCTCAGCACTAATCATATGCTCAGACAAACTAATACACATTTAAATGTTCAATCTAATGCGCAATTGTTTCATAGTGCTATAGTTCCTGTTATTTCATAAGGATGTAATTTAATTAGCAAATTTGCAGTTAATGCACACTAACGACTATTCATATATATTACTGACTGCCTAAAAATGTTTTGTAATTACCTTTGTAACTAACCATCTTAACCCCACCCTCCCTGATCAACTTCTTGTACTGCCCAACCAATCACAACCTGACCCTCTTAAAATAAGCCCTCCCACCTCTCGACTCACTACACTTAACTCCTTCCACCCTTGCTCACTGCTCTGATACCCCTGCACTAGCAATTACCATACGCCTTCTCAATGTCAAGCATCTACCCCCCCTTTCATATTCTCGTCATCCTCCAATGTTACTTCCTCTTTTCTTACCCTTTCTCCTCCTAAGCAACCTCACTTCCTACTGCATTCAGCTAAATCTATTCCCCTCTTCTCCCACCTCCTCTCATAACACAATTGAGACCAGCAGCCACTACACCTCTCCCTTTCCTCCCTCACTCTTTCCATGTACCGAATTCAATCATCCCAAAATCAAACTGTCTCCAAAATTCCCCTCATTCCTCAGAATTAAAACAAATTTCACTCACCCTATCCCTTTACATCACTTCTCTTCCTCCCACTAAACATCCTTCAACTCTCAGGTGACATTCACCCAAACCCTGGCCCACACACCAAGTCCTACCTAAACCTCACACACACTTCAGTAGGTACCTAAACCTAGTCTCAAACATCTCTCGCTATTCAATCAACATCCATAGCATTCTTAAATAAGATAACGGAATTCCACACCTGGGTAGCCCAAGTACTCTCCTAACATAGTTAGTCTCTGAAACATCTCAAACCACATAATGTGGACAAAGACCCCCCCCCCCCCGGTTACAGCATTCTACACCTAGACCAAACGCACAAAAAAGGTGGAGGCATGGCAATTATGTATACTCACCACCTATGCATATCTCCCCCAATTAACTCCATCTCCCTAGCTACAGACAATGATAAACTAGTGTCCTGCATATGTTTAGATCTCTCCAAAGCCTTTGACATCATCTCTCACCCCATCCTCCTCTCCAAACTCAACCTTTCCTCAGCAACTATCACCTGGTTTAGTAGCTACCTCACAGACTAATCTGTAAAATGGCTCCATCTCCCCATCAAAATAGTTGTCCCTCAATGCTCTATTTTAGGCCCCCTCCTTTTAACATTTTTTACTAACCAACTTCACACATCCTATCCTCAAGTCTTCCCTCATACAGTACACAGATTACTCCACCATCGTTTCTATTACTGACAGTCCCACTGACCTACTAACCCTGACACAAACATCTTTCAACCTCACTGAAACATGGCTCACTACCAGCCAACTCATACCATACCCTAAAAAGACAGCTTCTCTTCCTCCCAAAATCCCTTTACCATCTTAAATCCTCATTCACCATCTCTTCCCTCAACACTGCGATCATAGTTGAACCACATATGCTAAACTACTTGAAGAAAGAGTGGACGACCAACATGAACTGCATCAAGAAAACCTCTATAGAAACAAGAGGTTCCTCACACTCAACTCCAGGATCTCACTATCCCAAGTTTACCTTCTCCCCAACTTTTTACAGCTCTCAAATTTTAACCAACTTAGTCTTCACTACTTTCCAAACTTGAAACCACCTACAACAAAGTTGCTAGATTTGCAGCCAATCTGCCCTCAAGATCACACCACTGTTGTGCTCTCCAGACACTTAAGCTGGCTAGAGTTTCCTAATCAACTCTTTACACAACTCCCTAATAGATGGAGCAAGTCTTATAAGAGCCCCCGATCTAGTTTCCATTCATGTTTGCCCTTGTCCTGCCACTCAGTTTTGCTCTGATGGAATGCAGGATGTTTCTAGAGTAAGAGTGCTGTGAAGCTATACCCCAAGCTAATATGGCCGGTCTGCAAAGGGGGTAGAACCTGGTTCCTCCCTTGCTTGTTGATGTTCCACATAACTGTGGTATTGTCTAAACTTAAAGGTCCCATGGACCAAAGCCGACAGAGTGCCTTGATAAGACAAGTATCTCATATTTTGCTTGCATCTGTCCTTGGTGTCCTGCACACCTTGTACTTTTATCCCACTGAAACTGCTCCCCAAGTCAAGTCTGAAGGCACCTGCACTGACGGACTTGCTTTGGAACAGGGAGGGAGAAGAGAAAACCTGGATTTAAAGGAAAACTCCACCCTCTCAGTTTAACTCTCATTAGGGTTCTTTTCTCCCTACAATATGGTTCCAGCATTGTGTATGCAGCGGAAACCTGTTTGTAGTTTTTAAAACTTTTATTTCCTTGCAGTGGAGTCAAAGGAAGGGAAAGCCCACCTACTTTTTTTTTTTTTACAACTTCTCACATACTTTGAAGAGGAACTCGTCTCCACCTGCATGACATATCAAACACAGTTAAATCTGTAGTTTACCCTGTCAGATACTGCTGTCAATCTTAGATGGGTAATTAACCCTGCTAATGTCAGGAATGCAGCAGCTGATATAAAAAAGGACAAAGCTGTGGAATTGTTTTTACTGTTTTTATTGCAGAGAGGAGGAGAACTTAACACTCTCCCCTTTCATAGCAAAACAAAGCAATTAGATCAAGTCAGGGATTTAAAGGCAGTTGTCAACTCTTATAGGTTCATAGGTTCATACTAGGCTATCTGCCCGAGGGCATTTACAAGCCTAGCCCATAGTTTTGTGGCTTACGCCACCCCTTTAGTATGGGGAACTATACCCATTATTTTGCTGTGCCTCTGTCGAGCAGTGACACTGAGGTAATCCCTGGGGTATATCTGCGATCTCCCATCCATTGGTCAAGATGTCTTCTGACAAATTTACTTAAGCAGCAACACAGTATTGAAATTTGTTTGTCTTTCGGCTTTTCCCGGTTACGGGTCGCCACAGCGGAACTCTGTCCGCTAAGGATTGGTAGTGGATTTTTACGTACTGGGTTACCAGCCCTGACGCACAACCTTCAACGAAGGCACGCCCCATTCACGTATGCCTCCACACAGAAGACGCTCTAGCTGAGAATCGAATGGGACGTCTTGCTATGAGGCGACAATGCTACCACAGCATATTGAAATAAGCTTTAAATGTTATTTATAATAGTTTGTGTTAAGATAACTTGAGTAGTAGCAAAGATTTGTGACATTTAGTGAAAACTCCGTAAATATTTTCTCTTGCAAAATATAAATGCATTTACCATTTTCAAGCCCCCCCCCACACACACACAGGCCAAAACAGCAGAAAGTGTGTCAGGTGGCAACCCCATCAACTAGGTACATGGATACTGTTCATAAAAAAGCCTTTTATGCTTTGTGTGACATCCTTCCAGAGGGGGATGCATATCTGGTACATGCAGATCCATTGCAAGAGATTCCCACTGACTGAGTCAGGCCTTGCATTGTCAGAAAGCAACCATAATATACAACTGAATTTACTTTAACATTCATTTACTATGTGCCCTTGCATTATGAACACCAAGTACTTAACTGTGTTTAAATGCATATATACACACTATATGTGTGCGCGCATGTGCAACGTGCGTGCGTACAATGATTTATAATAAAATAGTATAGTTATGCATTTTTAATGTATACATTCTAGAAAATGTTGCTCAATGATTTACTTGGTCACTGTCACACATTGGCTGTGTGTTCCACATGCAATCTTGGTCAATGTCTTTGTTAGTACTTTATTTGTATTGATAAGTACATTTAATTATCTTTGCTAGTGTAGCTTATGTTGTGGGTGAAAAGGGCCCTGGGACCAGTTCACTTTCCTGGTTACCAAGGTATAAATATGAAACAGAAAAAAAGGAGGGGCACATGACAAATAATTCAGGAACTAGTAAAGCACACAAGTCTGCATCATTTGTGAGAGAAAAATCCTGCCAATGAAGACACTGGGAAGTAGCAGACTAAGTTTAGAGCCCTACTACTTGTAAATGTACAAGGATTATTTACTGCGTTGAGAGTTTTCACACCTCAGCATGAGGGTATGGGGGAGGGTTTATCAAGTTTGTTAGGAATACAAAAGACTCCTCTTACAAAAAACTGTTTATCTGCTTTCTTTTGCTGCAAGTAGCTAACAGCTATTTATAGCATTGAACAAGCTCTGGCAGACAGATAAATGAGGCTCAGTAAGGTAAACAGAGCAGCAGCTCTTTTACAGAAGGTGCTTTTAGATGACAGTGCTTCACAGTCTTGCCATTATATTTTAATGGCATGAGAAAACAGCATCACCTTCTTATGTCTGGCATGAGTCGTATAAAGAGGACTTGAAATGTATTCTGGGAAGAAGGAAGGAAAGCAAGAAAATAAAATCACGTTACAAAGGCAGGGCCCATCTGCCATTTTGAGAGAAACACATTAAAATTGTAAAAGAAGCACTTGGAGTGATTTTGAGGCATTAAAACACCTCAAAAACAAAGATGTAATGAAAAAAATCTTTTGAGTTCCAAGGTGGAGTTTTCCTTTAAGGACATTTGCAGTGTCCAAGTGAGTGCTCTTCTGACAAAACAGAGCACTGGAAAACATTAGAAACATTTTTTTCATTTGGAGAAAAAACTCGCTGAATTGAGGTGTCTAGCTGAAACCCCAGAACAATCCTCTGTTAAGGAGTCGAACACATTTGAATGCTGTCTTGGAATAACAGCTTGTTTAAGACCTCTCTCACCCAAATGAGAGCGATTCCTGACACACTGAAAAAGACTACAAAGATCAGCAAGTCATATAAATAGGGAAAAATGTGGATACCCTGTAGCTTGCATGAGCTATAATCGCAGCTGGACACTGAACTATCCACTGTGCCAGCAGTGTTCACAAACGGTAGGCAGAGAACTGATAATGTGATTCAGACCCCGAACCTCAAGATGTTTCTGATGCATGTATGATAGGGACGCGACTGGCATCTTTTATTCAAGGTTACCAGGAAACTTGAATGAGGAAGAATAGGTAAATCACAAACAGGTTTAGAAAAAAAGATGCAGTTGGGGAAATCTGCTTTATCTTCTGTATCTTCTTTAAAGGGACATCTGCCCCAAACATCTTGGGAGGTTCGGACCTACGCTGACAATCAACATAGTGGAAATCTGCTCCCTAACAAAAATCTGTGGAACACCAATCGGTCCCTCAGATATCGGCCATGGTTCCCCCCTGGACATTTGAAATGGACATGTGCAGAGCCTCAGAGGTCATGCGAGAAGTAATTTTCATGCCGGCAGGGGAATCGGATGAACAAAACAGGTGATCATCCAGGTTTTCACCAGCCTCGAATACTGAATTAGATCAGAGGATGCATTTCAAATCATTAAAACAAGCCTGTTGTAGAACTGCAATTATTCAGTTACTGATCATCTCTTTCCAGTTTCATTCAGAGTTTAAACCAAAGGGCATAGGTCTATATTAACCTTATATTTCTCTTAAAACATGAAAGCTGTTAAAATGTTCTACCACCCCTTGAATGTATATATGCACTGAAAAGGTACAAATAGTAAACATGTCATTCATTTCAAGTACTTGCTGAATTTTTTCTGAATGCTCCTCCCATTAACCACCCAATGAGTCTTCAGTTAATGATTTTTATAGTAAAAACTCAGACACTTAATTCCGTTGCAGGTACTTTATTTACCACTCATGTGGTGTTTTGCCTCAACAGTGCAAAATTAAAAATGTTTTTAAACTTCATTATAATGTTCTAAATGGACCATCTGTTCATTGTTTGGATGGTTTTCTGTCACATAGAAAAGTGTTTTGGATAACACTTCATTTTTTTTTTCTGATAATGAAGCTTCCAAGAATGCCTACCAAGTACAAAATGCATTAAATCAGGTAGTAATTTCATTCATGCAAATAGGAACAAAATGAATGCTTTTATATGCGACAAGTTATGAAACTACAGTTTTGTAAACAGCTTTCAAATAGATCTTAAGTTTGGTACAATAAGTGAACTGCATAATTTACAGGACTTTATGAAACAGGAACAAGAATGTTGTAATGAAAGTTTTTTTGATATGCTCATGTAAACATCTGTGTGGGGGAGGAGTGAGTGGCTGCTTCAAAGTAGAGACTTTGAAGAGGCACTAACTGCTCTCTGATGAGAAATGCAATCACTCACTTTCTGCATTTACTCAAGCAAATTAAAGCTGCTTAAACGTGTAAATAGTGCATGAAAAGACAGAGCCACAATTCTCAAATGCCTAGAATGCTCATATTTTGCCGCATTTTAGATCTGAACCTAAATTTGTGGTTTGTTGTCAAATAATGTGTCCCTGATTTGGAGCATTTGTCCCCCATTTTTGGCTCTGTCCAGATCTCTTCAGCTAGTTGAGAAGTATGCAAAGAGGTATTATATGTATGTATATAATAGCTCTTTGTTACACTGTATGGAGTGCATTACTGATCCCCCCCAACTCCATTCAGCCTTCAGGTGTACAGGTCCCCCCCCACATACACACTTTGATTACGCAAGAGTTTCTTAATGGGCATTTAGATTTGACCTTTTGCAGGGTAGGTCCTACCCAAACTTCTTAGGAAGAGGACCTCCGACTTCTTTAGGACTGGGGAATGAGGGATCCTAAAAGAAGTTTAAAGTGTGGAACCAGGAGCCTTTGACTCCTGCAGCTTATTAGCTTGCCCCCTCCTACTCCGGTTCCCCCCTTCATTCACCAAGTCTAATCAGACCCTACTTACCCTCCCCTAGGATGACTCGAATCACATTGGGGGCTGGTTGAGGGTCTTGGGGCAGCATAATGCTGCCACCATGAATGTTATTTTTATGCCTTAATGTCTCTGCCCCTCACACAAACCAGTGAGGCCCATGGCTGGACATACGACAGGGGTTGCCAGCATATATCCCACCTTGGTGGCAACTTAGCCAAAGCCCAAGCCTCCTGAAGGCTAGATCCCCTGCATGTTTCCAGTGTTCACTGGAGCTCTACCATAAGGTATAACCCCCCCCCCCCAGATGGGCACAACCATCCTCTCATTCTAGCATCACAGAAGCCTTGGCAACAAACTTCAAACTTAACCTGGGTCACCTTAGTCATAGGACTGTTTTCCTCAATGCCACAGTGCTGACTGACAGGCATCATTCGTGTAATGGTGTCACAGTCGTGTTGTGGTGGGGCACTAGTGTAATTATATCAGGATGTAGTTACTGCACTCCACATTAAACTTGAGATGTCCCATGTGGCTCCTAAAGTCCACCAGTGGTGTCCCAGGCAACGGGTACTCCCAAATGGTCCCCCCCTCAGGATACCACAGCTAGTCATTGGCCACTGCATCCCATCCCCACCTATCAAGTCCATTTCCAACATTCAAGTTCCTGCCACCTGTGCCATTCTGATGGTCTTAATGGGTACCCCCTGTGCTCCAGCTTATGCCAATTTAATGTTTTTGAACAGGCCCACATCTATGCTAAATCTTTCATTTGCATGGGAGAAACCATATTTTTTTTTTTTTTGAACTTCAGCTGATCGGGTCTCATTTTCACTCATTTTTGTCACTGTAGCATAACTAATGTTTAGGACATTGCTTTTAACACACACTACAGCATAAGCTAAGCCTACAGCTACTTAATCTTGACAAAGATGGCCACTACCTCCCTTATCTGCTTGTCTCCACCATATAGGGAGTTGAAGACCAAGACGTTAGCTAAAATTTAATGAATTCATAAAGATTACCATATTTCATGATAAAGTCTATAAGGAAGGAAAGATGAGCTGCTCCTTGATCTGAGAAGAGAGTCAGCCTAGATAGCCTTTAATGTTACAGCATTACTTTAAAGTAATTATTCATACTGCAGAACATTTTGGTTGTAGTACGACTATTTGATACTAAGAAGCGAATATATTTTGTCACCCAGTTTATATTATTCTTCTAGGCAGCAGATATTAAATAGTGGGGATCTTTTGCTCTCTTAACCTGAGCTGAACTGTTTGGAGAACTTTCCATTTATAGAGGTTACAACTTTAGGTGATCATGTTAGTTTCAGATAGAGACCCCAAAAAGGACTGACAGGTTATTGAGGTGGTGGTTTATAAGCAGCTTGAGACACTTTGTGCTCATGCATCCATTTCATTTGGGTTTACATACACTCCATAGAACAAACTCCTCTTTTGAAGAGACCATCATTGATGGAGACCAGCGCAGATAATCAGTAGTGGGGCCTCCTGAACTTCTCAGCAGCATTTGATACTATGTCAATTTAATAGAGCATTTATAAACCTATGTTTGTTACCCATTTATCTAGCCACTCAACTTGTCCAGGCATTCTCTCCCTCTTACACTAGTGTGGAGTATCACAAAAGTCTACATTCAGCCCTTTGTTGTCAGTGCATGTGCATCCTTTGGAAGCATCAAGGGAGTGAGATTTCATAGTTATGTTCTTGACACCTAAATCTATTTCCCTTTCCCCACAGGATATGGGAAGTGTGCATTTCCTGGCAGATGATCCAGAGACGATCTATTCTTAGCTAATTTACAACAGTTTGAAACTCAAAACCTCCAAAAGTAAGGCCATGGGAGTTCATGCAACTCTGGGGGATTCTTCCACCCTGTCCTCCCTTGTTTCACCATATATTATGGTAAAAAAAAGAAGTTATGTACACCATAATGTTCCATCTGAGTAGTTAGACTTCATTCTTCTGCACATATGGGTATTCGGATCAGATTCGGATCAGAGCTGGCAAAACCTTTACAAGCATCAGCTCCGAGCTCCAAGCTCCTCCCTTACCTATAATACATCACTTCCTGCTAACCCCAGATCGAGTTTGCTGTCACTAACTAGCAACGTAACCCACAATCCAAACAGTATAAGACCTGAATAGTGAGGGGGATGGAGGGAGGGAAGGTGCAGAAGAATGAAGTCTAACTACTCAGATGGAATGTTATGGTGAGTACATAACTTCTTTATCTGAAGTAGTTAACTTCATTCTTTCTGCACATATGGGACAGAGTCCCCAGCTACTGGTATTCCTGGGAGGCCCTTATGGAAGGATATTTCTGAGCACCGCAGAGCCAAAGGATGCTCTCACTCTAGAGATCAAATCTAATTTATAAGAAGAGATGAATGTATGCAAATTGGCCCATGTGGCTGCCACACCGATATCATCTAAAGGAACATCAGAAGCATAAACAACAAAGTACATGAACTTCATGCGGTACTAGTAGACCTTTCCCCTGAGATCTTGTGTCTAACTGAAACATGGTTAAAACCCACAACTACCGATAATGAGATACTAATCCCAGGTTACAATATACATCGTAGAGACCGAGTTCCCAGGAAAGGAGGTGGAGTAGCCATACTCTATAAATCTGATCTAACTATCTATTGATGTTTTGCAACCACCTCAATTTAACAATGCAGAAATACTAATTTCCAAGCTTCAGATTAACAGCAATAAATGTATCTATATTATTTGCTTGTACATTCCCCCAGGAAATAATATAGAAACCCTCGAAAACACCCTTCACTGGATATCAACTCACTTCCCCCAAGAGACCTTAGTTCTCGGAGACTTTAACATAGATTGGAATACCTGTGCCCCCTCAGCTCCTTCCTCACATATTAACCTTTACTCTTTCAAGCAAACTATTAATACTCCAACTAGGCTAGGGAAACCTAATCAGAAGGACAGTATACTTGACTGGGTACTAATAAATAAGCACCCTGATCACTATACATCTGGTACTCTCCCCGATAGTTTAAGTGACCACCACCTCACCTACATCATTAAGCATAAGATAGCCATTCCCATGCAACCCACAATCAGAACTGTTAGAAACAAAAAGAAACTTGACTTAACTAAATTACAACTAGAACTATCTTCATGTAACTGGACATTACTAAAACATCTACCCCTAGAGGAAGCTGTGCTTTACTTTAACAAAAAATTCTTAGAAATTCTTAATTTTCATGCACCCACTCGTTCAAAGAAAACCAAAGCTGTAGATGTTCCTTGGCTTTCAAAAGAAACAAGATTGAAAATAAAACTTAGAAACAAGGCGTGGTCTGTCTGGCGTACTTCCAAACTCCCTTTGGACCAAAGTAAATACAGACAACTTAGGAATGAAACTAAAAGGCAAATATTACTAGATAAAAGACAATACTATTGTAAATTACAAACCGACCACCAAAACTGTCCACAAAAATTCTGGGCTGGACTAAATCAACTTCTTCATCCTGGTCGCACTACTACCCCTGCCCCTGCCACACTCATTGATAAATCCCCTGACGATGTCTCCAATAGTTTTAACCACTTCTTCACTGAGACAATACAAACTCTGTCTAATCAATTACCACCTAGCCTTCATACCTCTGACCCTCAAACACTAAAAAATATTCCCCTACTTACCTTTCAACCTGTTGCAACTTCCGTTATATGTAAATTAATTAAAAAACTAAAACCCTCCACACTCTCAGCCGACCAACTCCCAGCTGAATATTTGCAAAAAACAGCTGACGTAATTGCTTACCCAGTGTCAATCCTCATCAACCGCTCCTTAGCAGAGGCCATAATCCCGAGATCTGGAAGATATCATATGTAATTCCTCTCCACAAGGGAGGCACTTCCACTGATCTTTCTAACTATAGGCCCATATCCATACTTTCCCCTTTAGCAAAATAATGGAAAAATGTGTTCAGAAACAGTTCATGAAACACCTAATAGTCAACCAACTACTGGCTGATACCCAACATGGTTTCAGACCTCTCCACAGTACCACCTCAGCCCTCCTTGTCTTTTCAAATACCATAAACTCCCATCGTAATAATAACAATCTCTCATCAGCACTATTTCTGGATCTGTCAAAGGCCTTTGATATGGTGGATCATAAACTTTTAATCAATACATTGCCTTCACTAGGTCTTGACACCATTGCTGTACAATGGTTTAGTTCCTATCTATCTGGCAGAAAACAAGCAGTTTTATGGCAGACCAAACTCTAAGCTACTACCCAATACATTAGGAGTACCTCAAGGATCTATTCTAGGGCCGCTATTATTTTCCATTTTATCAATGATCTGCATACAGTTACTCCTAATGCCAGTTGTATACAATATGCAGATGATTCCACGTTAATCTGCTCTGGTACTACCCTTCAGATTTACAACTGTTAACCCAGTCTACTTTCAGCAAAATAGAAAACTGGCTCTCCAGTCGCCTGATTCTCAATCCAAAAAAAACTAAAATGATGTTGTTTCTTCCAACAAAAAAGTCCTACCCCATTAACTTTACTATCCAAGCAAAGGATGGGACCATTATTTCTCCAGACCTCTCGACAAAATTACTAGGGGTAACCATAGACAACAAACTAAAATTTGATATACACGCAAGCCAAATAATTAAGACCATTAACAAAAGCTAGGCTCTTTATATAAAATAAAAGCTTCCTGACCCCCAAGCTAAAATGGCCATTGCCCAGACTCACCTCCTCTCATCACTCCTGTACTCGTCCCCTTACTTCACAATATAAGTAAAACTGTCATGAACAAACTCTCTAAATGCTACAATCATATTGCAAGGTTTGTTACTGGGTCCCCATATAGGACCCATCATTGTACCAATTTAGCCAAACTCAACTGGTCTGAGCTTCCTAACCTAATTACTTTCAACCTACTAGTCCTTACTCACAAAATCATATATAACCCTGAATATGCTCCTTCCCTCAAAGCACTACTTCCCTTTGTAATAATCCCCGCCCATTGAGGTCATCCAACCGTCTCCTAATCCAATCACTCAAAACTAATAACTCTGCTGGAGACTTCCTTCTCTCCAACGCTGCAGGTAAAATTTGGAACAAACTTCCCCATGATATTATATCCATCTCTACTTTAAGTCAATTTAAAGCTAAGCTAAAAACTCATCTGGGCTCAATGCGAAGTTGCCATTGCCTAAACCCGGGATAGTCCACTCTAGAATGTAATAACTGTCTATAACTCATGAATATTCTACATCTCCTTACTATCCTACTCCTCTTACATTTAAAATAAATTAGAAAGAATAAGTTAGAATGCTCTTATTTTGAATGTATATTTTGCTTCATTGTTTAGTTAAGTGTTTTGTAACCTGTGTTTTGGAGCTTTTCTCCCCGGGCCTCCGCTGAAAATGGACATGCATCCAGTCGGATCCTCCCGGTCAACAAATGTAAAATAAAATAAAATAAAATAAATAAATAAAATAAAAATAAATAAAATACTTTTGACCAGAATGCTGCAGAAGTGGCCACTATCTAGTAGAATGAGCCTTCAGTAAGCCAGGCCTTTGTCCTTGTATACTTGTGCAATACAAAGAGTGATCCACCTTGCTAAGGACACTCAAAACTGCTTTGCCCAAACATGGCTTTGAAAATGAGACAGTTGATCCGACGTTCGGTAGGGTTTAGCCCTATGAAGATAAAAACGAAGCTGTCTATGGACGTCCAGTAAATGGAGTCTATATTCACCTTTATTTTGGAAATTTGGGAAGACTGGCAAATTTATAGATTGGCTAATATTGGCTGCTGAGGACACCTTGGGAAGGAAGGAGGGGTTTGTATGCAGAAAAACCCTGTCCTTGTGAAAAATTAAATAGGGGGGCATGGAGGATAAGGCCTGTAACTCAAACCCTTTTAGCTGAGGTGATGGCAACCAGGAATGCAGTCTTCCAAGACAAGAATTTCATAGGGACTGAATCAGCAGGTTCAAAAGGCGGAGAGGTCAATGCTTGAAGGACTAAAGTCAGATCCCAGGGAGGAACGGTCTCTAACTGGAGGTCGCAAGAGAAAGGTGCCCTTCAGGAATGCTTTACACAATTTGGCAGAGGCCACAGCAACCTTATTTTCACCTACATGGAAATTAGAGATGGCAGCCTGTAGAACCTTGATGGTGGAAGAACTTGCGCCTGATTGAAAGAGACCAGCCAAAAAAATCTAAAATGACTGGAATGGGGGCTGTAAAAGGGTCCTGATTGCACTGAGAGGCCCAAATAGAAAAATGTCTCCACTTGCTACTGTAGAGTTTCCTAGTGGAGGCTTTGAGAGATGCTAGCAGAATGTTCTTAACAGGTGATGAATGTCCGGGAGTCCTGATGATCATGGGAACTGGAGCAGCCACGCAGTCAGCTTGAGACTGTCTAGGTTGGGCAGGGGCAAGCCCCGACGGATGAGCAAGTAGATCGGGCATGGGTCTAGAGTCCTTGGAGGAACCAAAAGTTGAGACCATAGGAAGGGAAACCACACTTGGTGAGGCCAGACGGGAGCTATGAGAATGACTTTGCATTGCAACAGACAGGCTTTCTGAAAGAACTTCGGTATCAGAGGTAATGGGGGTAAGCATAAAGTAACCCAGGAGGCCAAGCACGGACTAGACCATCTCTTGGGACATCCCCTGGAGGGGAAATCAGAGTGAAGAAGTTGCTGCACTTCGTGTTGGAAGGAGACCCAAAGAGGTTGCAGCAAGGTTGACCCCATACGAGAAGATTCTCTTCACCACCGATGGATTTAGAGACCACTCGTAAGGCAGAAGGATTGCCCGGCTTAGACTGTCCGCTAAAATGTTAGAGCGTCCCAGGATATGTGTTGCTATCAGAAACCGGTTGGTGGATATGGCCCACTCCCAAACTCTCATGGCCTCACGACAAAGAGGGTAGGATCGGGTCCCGCCCTACTTGTTGATATACCAGACTACTGACATGCTGTCTGAATGGCCACTGTCCCTGGAGGTAGGACAGGATGGAAGGCTTTCAATGCTAAAAGCACTGCCCTCATCTCCAGGACATGGATGTGTAGCTTGGTCTCTAGTAGGGACCACGTGCTTTGGACTGTTCTTCCCAGGAAGTGCCCCCCACCCAAGCTGGGAGGCGTCCGTGGTCACTGGCTTGGCCAGCGGGGCTAGAAAGCTGCACCCCGCAAGTATGTCTGATGACTGAAGCCACCACTGGAGTGACATTCTGCATGTCCGGTTGATTCAGATTTGGAAAGTCATCGGGAGGTCTAGCCAGGACCATTGAACTGCTAGATTCCACTGAAGGGCTCTCATATGAAACCGTGCAAGAGGGAGAATGGAAATGGAGGCTGCCATCAAACCCAAAGCCCTTAGAACATCGCCTGCTGTGACTACAGAGTGCTCAGATAGCGGACACGTGGAATCTGAGATTTTCCATTCTTTCTGGGTGAGAAAGATCTTTGACTGAATAGTATTCAATCGTGTCCTGAGGAAGTCTATGACCTGAACCGGAGCCAGGTGGGACTTGTTGAGGTTGATCGTGATGCTTAACTTGTGAACCAGACTGAGAAAGTAGTGTAGGGCCTGGCACAAGAGACGTTTGGTGGATAGAGCGAAGAGCCAGTCGTCTACGTAGGGGAATACTTGAATGCCCTGAAGTCTCAGGTGAGCCGCTATGACTGCCATTACCTTGGTGAACACCCTGAGGGCTGTGGTGAGACCAAAGGATAGGGCTCTGAACTAAAAGTGATTGGCCCCTAACCAGAAGTGCAGAAACCTCCTGGAGCTTCTGTGGACCTTGATATGATAAGTAAGCATCCTGGAGGTCTAACGAGCACATCCAGTTGCATTCTCTTAGAAATGATAGAATGGACTGTAGAGTGACCATCTGGAATTTTTGTTTCTTTACCGACAGGTTGAGGATAGACAGGTCCAGTATGGGCCTGAGGTCCCCCATAGTCTTTGGCACTAAAAATAACTTGGAGTAGATGCCTGATCCAGACTGGTCGGTGGTCCGGTTCGATGGCTCGTTTTTGTAACAGTTTCAAAACCTGTAAAGCTGCGGACTCCCTGTGATCAGATGGAACATCTGGGAGGTGTGCTGAAGTTATGGGAGATGATATGAAAGGGATAGAATAGCCTCTGGATATGATGTTTAACACCCAGCGGTCTGTAGTAATGGAATCCCATGCCGCTGGATGTAAGGAGAATCTTCCCCCGACTGCCTCCAGAGTAGAGCAGTCGGGCAACCCCTCACAGTTGCTGAGCAGGCCTGTTGGAAAAGGGTTGCCTAGATCCAAAGTTTCTGGGACCCCCTCTGCCTCTGGGAAGAGGTCTGTCTTGTCCGCCTCTGGGGAATGAAAAGTCCCGAGTGTCCCGGAAAGACTGATTTCTGGAACCACATCTTTTGCCCCTTTTGGTTCCTGGAATAGGATCTCTGGGGGTTAGAGAAGCGGATTCCGACAGCAGACAAAGTCTTTCCATCCTTCTCACTCCGGGTGAGCGTGTCGCGTACTGTCTTCCCAAAGAGGGATGATCCATCGAAAGGGGCATTAATAAATGACGCCTTAAAGGGGTCTGCAAATTGACACAGTCTGATCCAGGCATGTCGCCTCAAGGCAATGCCTGTACCAGGAGCTCTAGCAGCTCCCTCCGTAGCATGGGAGAGGAGACACAGATGTATTTGTCACTGATTTCATTGTAGTCATCTTCGCAGTAAAGGACGGCTTGTCCTGCTGTGACAGACTCCGGAGGGTGACTCAGTTCCATTATAAGATCACGTTGCAGTTGGGTAACGTGCCAAGTAATTCAGTGCATGGATAGAAAAAGTCGCTGACAAGTACATACGCTTCCCGAAATGATCCCATCGACCTGGACTCCTTGTCTGGTGGATGGACCGAGGAACTCTCCTGTGCCAGTTCCTTCTTTGTGGCAGCTGCAACCACCAAAGCATCCACAGGGGCTCCTTTGGACCATGCCTGCCTGACAGCGGGGAAAGAATTTTGTCTGGTCTTTTGGGTATAGGCTCCATGGTGTCAGGATCCTTTCATGCCCTAATGGTGATTAAGTCCACCAAAGGGTCGGCTGGTGGGGAAACCCAGGAAGTAGATGGGCCCACGCCAAAGGCCTCCAGAAACACCGACTTATCCGTAGAGGGTTTGGGGGCTGACCAACCTCCTCTTTGGCGAAGGATCTCCATAATGTCTCCGAAGGAGACGTCCTCAGGAGGTGATCTGGGGGAACCCTCCCCTTTAAGTCTGAATCAGTGGTAATCGACTCAGGGGAGTCCAAGTGCCTCCTTTTACACTTGCGTTTATGAGGTTCCTCTCCAGTGGGACTTTCTGAAGAGGACTCGTAAGCCTCCGGGGGTTCCCTGAGGGGAACAACCTGGGGTAGCTTTGGCAAGGGCTGTCCCCGAGACAGGGTGAGGGGAGTAGAATCCGAACACAGGGAGGTCTGGGTAGGATCAGAGTAGGTGAGCTGTGGTCTCAACTCCTGGGAGCGAACCCTTTCCACTACCCCGAATGCCGATGGAGAGCCCACCTCCGCAACCCATAAGGATGAGGCCCTCCCTGGGTCCGAAGCAGGGATCAGAGCCAAAGGCAGGGTAGTCTGGGCACCAAGGATGGTATCCGAAAGAGAATGACCTCGACCCTCGGGTCTGCTCCCTGACCACAGCCCTGAGAGCCTCCTGGATCCGAAATTGAACCCGAGGAACTCAAGGTGATGGCCGGCGGAGGAAATGAGAACAGTCAGCACCGAACTAACAGCTCCGAAGGGCCTTGGTTCTGAGAACCCCGAAGCGTTGGGTCGGATCGGGGAAGGAGAGATTGGGTGAAATAAGAGTTGTAGAAGGACCTTCTCTGATGGGAGAGGGACCTGGTAAGACCCCCATTTGAATTTGATTCTGGATGAACCTCATCAGCCTGTCCATGTCAAGGTCGGAGATGCTCAGAGTTGACCTTGAAGAAGAAGCGACCGAAGCGGGCCTTGGCTAGATCTGAAGGGAGTGCCTCAGCTCCGAGCGCTCCATCAGCTCCAGCGAGAAACAGGGAGAGCAGAGGAGAATGGGGCCTGGGGACTTTAGAAGAGGGGCTGGAGAGACTCCCTGCCGGGCGATCTTTTCCTGGGCCTGTCCCTCTCTTTGTGGCACTTCTCTCACTCTCTCTTGTCCCTACCTTTCTGGGACAAATCTGAAGCAGCAGGATGAGCGGGAGGTTGAGTCCCTGCCTGCAAGAAGTCACTGGATGGAATGGAGACCAAGGCAGACTCTAGGGCAGAAGCTGGCAGCAGACCCTTGGCCACAAGCTTAGCCTGATGGTCTTTCAAGGCCCTGGGGTTAAAACCTGCACAAATGTCGCAGGAGGCTAACAAATGGGAGACCCCTAAACAAAGAACACAGAGTGTGGCCATTGGCTGGTGAGAGCTTGTGACCACACTGTGCATTTTTTAAAAAGAACTTTAGGCTGTTCAGCCATAAGGGCAGACCAGTAACTAAACCCTAAGGCACTCACATACACACAAGGGATGGGGGCCTAGGCAGGAACTAAAACTACCAACAAGCTACATTTAACACGACCACGCGTGGAGGGGGGAGGAAAAGGGGAACAGGTACACGCACACCAACTGCGCTGAAAAGAGAAAAACAAGAGAAACCTTACCACCTTCACTTAGAGCTCAGAGACCACGATGCTAACTCTTAGAGCGGCAAACGAGAGCTGGGGTTAGTCAGGAGGAAGTGATGTATTACAGGTAGGAGAGGAGCTTGGAGCTCTGAGCTGATGCTTGCAAACGTTTTGCCAAATTGGATCCGAATACCCATATGTGCAGAAAGAATGAAGTTAACTACTTCAGATGCTTAGGTTTACTGATCAGGTGTATAATCTTGGGGTCATTTTAGATAGCAAGTTGACAGAGGACCACAGGACAGAATTCATGTTTTCATCTGTAAAACAAATACCCAAACAACACCAAAAGGCTGTGATCTTGACATCTTACATCTCTACATCTTGACACTTAGTTTTTTTGTATGTATTTATTCCATCTGCAGATGGCAGAGTTTGTTTATTATACCAGTTGGCTTCACTGATTTTTCAGATGAATAAACATATATACATATTTTACATATTATATTTAGCATATATACTTTGTTTTTGCTTATATTGTATATACACAATTTATCATTGATGTGCAATATTTATTTATTTAATTATTTATTTATTATGTATATGTATATATTTCCTGCATATTTTTGGAATTATTTAGAATATTGTGTCGTTTTTAAAATTCATTTAGAATATTGTGTTGCAATTATTTATGTGATTTTTGGCGCCAATTTGGCTATAAAGGACTACACCTGCAACATTTTCATGGTTCTGATGAAATCTGCCTCACAAGCAGATGAAAGCGCTTAACCGAATGTTGGATTTTGTGTGTTCCTGCTAGCACTGTTTTTGCTTGGTGAATAAAAGGTTTGAAGTATCCTTGTTCGAGCAACATTTTCTTTGGATCACAGCCTTTTGGTGTTGTTTGGGCAGCTGTTTTGGGTTCGCTTTTGAGAGTTCTTGGTCATCTGTAAAACAAAGACTTAAGCACCTATCTCTAGCTCACCTCTCCGTAGTTGTTCATGTCTTGGTCTCTGCCAGGCTAGACAATTGTGATGTCCTGTGCAGGGACTTACTAACACTGAAAGATAGTTTACAAAAGGTGTAGAACTCTGCTGAAAGGCTACATAGGCTGATTCTATGAAAACTGAACTGGCTTCTTGCTTATTACAGGATTAGTTATAAAATCCTGGTGTTTACCTCATGACTTGGATCCCCTTTTTGTTTGGAGTTGGTTGTGCCCTAATGTCCTGCAGAAATTTTGTATACAGCCTCCCAGGGGGCTGCTGGGAGTTCCTTAGGTGCACCTTGAATCTTCAGGATTCTTTTCACTATCAGGCTCATCTCACTTCTTAGGTGGTAACAGAACCTTCCCGTGTCCCCTTCTGATCATGCTAGTTTTCTTAACACCTGAACTGAAATACTCATTAAAGTCAACATCTTTCTAGTTGGGCTTCACCTGTCTAAGCTGGCTGACCTGCATCAGCACAGATGGCATACACAAAGCTTAACTCCCTTTTACAAACAGGGGCCCGATACCCTTGAACTTGTCCTCACAAATATGGCCAGTTCTTGCACACCACCTTATGAATCATCCTCTCTTGATAAATCAAGGGCATTTTCCATTAAAACTGGTGGTACTTCATCTACAAATGCAGTGTTTAGGGACTCCTCAAAGACCAACCTTCACTTATTACACTGAAATATATTGTCACTGAACATAATGTTGCATGTAATCCTCCAGTGGAGGCCATTGCTAAATGCGCTGCCTATGCCTCTGGCTTCTACTCTCACTTAATAGTTGTATTAGTAAGGCAGTCCTTGTCAGAACAAGAGCGCAAAAAAAAACTACTTTGGAATAATGGAAAGTTGTTACATGTCAGAATGACAGTCTCATTGTAGCCATCTTAAGAATACTCAAGTGCTTAAAGGAATTAGCAACTTCAAAGCTGTGTATAAACTTAATATCCACTAGATCCAAAATAAAAACTGACATTTAAAATTTGTAAACACCCAAAAATGTTCAGAGCTAGTCTACAATAACACTGCCCATTCTGATCAAAAACAAACTGCTAAACTCCTGACCGAAATATGTTGCAAATTTTACTAGTTACAGCTTTTGCACAGTCCCAGCCACTCCCTTTGATTAAGGGACAAGTCCTCCCAGCCACCTCAAAAGCTACCACTACCTCATCCATGGGTCCAGATATTTGGTACTGATAAATCAGGAAAACCTATCAACTTCTATTCAACCTCTTGAATCTTAAGTCTCACCATTGGTTACTTTCCCGAAACCTGAAAAGACAACACCATTGCACAAGCAAGGCTCCAGCTATGAACCGTGGCAACTATAAACTCAGTCTCACAGGCTCATACACAAACCTATGGCATGCATTACCCAAGCCCTCAATCTGGACATAGAAAACCACAACCTGGGCCCCTCATCAATGTGGCTTTGCCAAGGGAAGGTCCTGCCTCTAACCTCATTAATTTATGTAAAAAATTAATTGAAACAGTGGCTAGTAGGAAATACATACAGCATGACAGGACCTAACCAAGGCCTTTGACAGTATCCCAAATACAGGCATTAGTAGCAAACTTATAAATTTGACTATAAATACTTATGTTGTGCTGAGGATAACCAACTGCTTGCCTGACAGAACCCATGTGGTTAAAGTAGAAGGTGCCATTTCTGAAAGCAAAATAAGTTACTACTGGTGTACCACAAAGCTCAGTACTGGGTCCCATATTTACTATATTTCAGACCTTCAGGCCAACACTTCTATCATATGGTTATCCAAGCATGCAGTGTCTACAAATTGAACATTACTCGATCTTCCTCTGACTTGTATTTAATCCAGTATGGGTTAGGACAAGTTACATGTAAAAAAAAAAAAAAAAAAAAACTGTAGTACAATTCATTCCAGTAAAACAAAATATTTTCACAAAGTGGCATTACTGTCACAGGGATCCTAGGCATGCTCATCGATAATTCTTCATCTTTTGACTATGCCTTCAAAATAGCTTGGAAAACCTATATCTGACTCATCTAATTTCCGAAGGCATCTCACAGAGATCCAAAATAGTCTCAATTCTCTCACTTAGTTTCTCATCAGATCAGTTATTGAACATAATGCCCCCCTGCTGGCATGTATTTGTCTAAATATATCACAGCTTCAGAACTCAAGAGACAGGATTTTTGAGAACACTAATCTTTAGTTGCCAGGAAAACCTGGCAGCCCTCTCACTGTACTTGGTCACTTATAGATTCCTTAATGGGGACCAGTGTCTAGCCTTTTGTGATGTGAAAGATCTGACTAGCTGAAGAAATATTTCTTTGCACAGCAAAGGCTTCCTCAATATCTGATTAAAGGAGCAAAACCTTCAACAGACAAGACCATATTGCCATAAGAGTCATATCTCAATGTACCCCCAACCCTGGGGAAAACGTTCACTACATAAAAATCTAGGTAAAACTCTTGCCACCTTCAAGACGAACCTAGATAACTGGATGGGCACAGCCTCAAATTCTTTCCAGTCAGTCTCGTCTTTGGCTAGACTTGCACAGGTCTACAGAGTGACTGCTAAGCACTTACCTGTGAACCTGTAGAATCTTCCACCATAGTAGATTCCAGAGTGTTCATCTTTGGCAGGCTTCCAAAAGGCACTTACAACTTACCTTTTTTAAAAATAGTTTTTGATTGACTAGGATGGTCATGTATATTTAAGTTTCTGATTTGTCTTTTGTCAATTCACTGATTGCATTATGTTGTTGTAATTTTGTTTAATATGGTGTTAATAAATGGTGTTAAACACTGACATCTAAAAGCTGAAGTAAAGATTTCCCAGTAATTTAAATTTCACAGGGATAAAAACTTGTGAAATGTGACCTTTTGTCTGAACTTGAATGCAACTGTTTGGAGGATTTTCCCTGTTACACTGCAGGGTATTTTCTCCTCTAACAGTTATAGATTTTGCTTCGTTTGCTTACTTATATTTATATACAACTTTCACAACAATGCGTCACTGTTTCTGCCTTTCTGAATGAGTTTATGTCCAAACAAACTCCTGTAGCTTGTATCACATTGGAGAAACCAAGAAAATGTAAAGCCAGGCTGAGAACAGAACAATCAAACATGGCAGTGTGGAGTCTTGCAGCCTGCTGTTTTCTATCAGAATATTACTAGTTTAACAGCCACTAGTCTTGAATATGTTCAGGTCTGTAGACTGTAAAACATCAAGTAACTATTATATTTTAGTAAAGTTTAAAGGACAGAAATGTATTACATTCAAAATGCAACTTAACTGGTTACTGTGACTGGCATGCTTTCTAATTTGTCGTGTGTTTCTGTGAAAGCAGCAAACAAAATGAAGCAAGAAATTGCCATCATTTATTTCTACCCTAAACACCGCAGGACAGAAAGCCAATCTTTAGTTCAGGCAATGAACTATGAACTTGCTAGATGCACGAGATGATATATATCCCATTAACACAATGGCTAGGTTGTTACTAGGCTAACAACCACTAGGGCCCTTACAAGCCTAGCCACACACCCAAAACTATTTTGGTCCCAATCATAAGAGGGGAGGGCATGATAGGAAGGTAGGCAAGGATGTGTGTGTGTTGGGATGGTATCAATTAGGATAATAAAACTTATTGATGGCCTCTGTCCATAAAGGACATGTGGGCCAGACCAGGGTAAATTTATGATTTCCTATCTACTTTTCAAGGTTTAGTTTGACTGGTTCAGGGATGAACTTTGTTTTACATTGATGGGGAGCCTTTTCCATAGCGTGGGGATCCTTTGGGACATTAGGCTCTCAAGCACATTCTAGGTCATAAATAAGCAAAGTCCAGATCCCTGGATCAAGTATTTATGGTGCTGTTTTGTGCATGTGCAACAGATCCATCAGGTCTGTGTCTGATGAAGCCCTGAAAGCCAGGCAAAGATTCCCTCTCAGCAGTCTGTAGGAGACTAAATACAGACAGCAACCTTTAGGGTATCAGTGTAGGACAGGGTATTCATACACTGAATTCTCCTGGTGAAAACTTCTGTCAGCATTCCAACTCTTACAAGTGCCTGGTTTAGATGCATACCAAAGGGGGCACTGTATTCAATGACAGGGCTGATAACAGCCGGGTAGAGTGGTACTATAACTTCCTTGGACCTGGAAGCCATATCCTTAACTACAAGTTGGGTGACATAAGATTTTATCATCTTAGCTATATGTTGGTCAAAGGTCAGATTTTTGTCTGCATATCTTCTCAGATCCCTTACTGCATTAACTCTTATATTAACTCTTAAGGGCATTTTATCAATGGGAGACCATCAAGTTAATTACTCCAACGGACATTATAATGCAATTTTTGGCACAGATTTTCAGGCTGTGACTTTGGCACCAGTCATTTGTCTTAAACCTGCTTGCAAGATTTTTTTTTGACTTGGTGGAATCCATTATAGTTATCAAGTTATAGTCATCTACAAACTTGGTGAACAAGAACCAGTTAAGGTTAGCCTTGACTTCCAAGTAGTAGATGTCAAACAGCAGTGGGCCCAGCACGAAGCCCTGGGATACACTAATGGTGACTGGTGTCTTAGTGGAAGTGGTCTCGCCAATCCTGACTTCTTGGGTCCTTGAGCTAGCCAACAAGCCAGCAAGTAAGGCAAGGGTTTATGCCTAGCTCAGTGAGCTTGTCAACAATGCTGGAGTAGGGTATTATCAACTGTCTTAGCCAGGTCAGGATATGCATTATGCAGTTTCAACCCCATCCAATGCCTTGGTAACCCCCTCAAAGAAGTCCACAATGTTAAGTAGGCACGACCTTCTCAAAGAGAAATTGGGATGGATCTAGCGTCTAGGTTTCCAGTACCCTTGTTTGTTTCCATAAGCCTAATGTGCAACGCCATGAAATGAATAGACTGACGAGGGACTGAGTAATTCCCTGGGTCAGTTGACTGACCACCCTTGTGGATGGGAATGTCTGTTGTGGTTCTTCATTCACTTGGAATGTAGCTCGTTTCAAGGCTGTGGTTGAACAGTGCTTTAGGTGGTCCTCATAGGTCACATTTTAGACTGTTCTGGAGTCAATCGGGAATGTTGGGATCCATGGAGGTGGTGTTCCTGGCTTTAGCAGGTGCGGACAGCATCTGGTCTCTGCTGCTAGCTGGGGATTGTTGGAGGGGATTTCACCTAGTGGAGCTAGGGGATGTGGGGGGGGGGGTGAAGTCTGTCCTGGATTTATCAGCCAGTAGATTTGCTATGTCATCCTGATCAATGTAGGTGGTACCATTCACCACACTAGTGCGTTACCTGTAAGGTTCAAGACATAAATAAGGCCTTCTGAGTGACTTTAGCCTGCAAGACTATCCTTACCACACAGTTAGCCTTGCTGGACTTGAATCCCAGTTATTTGTTTAGTTCTTGGAGACAGCACTTTTCTTTAAGGGAGTTGCTTTTCCCGATTTTGGCCATAAGTTTTCTTCTTTATTATATACCCTGTTTAGGTAAGGATTTCACAAGTGGATTTTTTTTTGTGCGTTTGTTTTGGGGTTTTTTGGGGTTTTTATCTGGCAAGTATGACAGCCTTGCCATTCACATGCTTATATAATGACTCTGAATAATTCTGCATAGATAGCTGTGGTCTCGGGGTTGGGGGTAGTCCTTATTTTTAACAGTGGTCACTTAATAGAATGTAGTTTGCCTTTGAATAGTTCCTGTTACTGGTTTAGCCGGATTTTACGGTCGATTTTTACTTCAAATAAGACCGCTTTCTGATTTGACCTCACTAGTGAGGATTTGACGCATGATGGTGGGGTGCAATGCTTCCATGCTGAAGTACCAGATGTTTTATCCTCTGGTTGGAGTGTGCACAATCTGTTACACAGCATTTGTGTCAAGTCCAGGAAATGTCAGTCTGACAGTGCACGTTTCCCAGTCTATCAAGGGGTTTAAGAGGTTTGGCTGAATGATGAGCATCTGTAGTAGGTTTAGGCAAGAGTCATAATGCCTTTATATCACAATCTTTGCACAATATCAGGCAGAAGCTATCAAACATTCTGAATTAAAAAAAAAAAAAATCCACAGATGAGACAAAAAAGTATTCCAAATGGAAGTATGCAATGCTTACTAAAATCAGTGAAAATACATTAACAGATGTGCCATCTGTTTAAAAGTGCTAAAAGCATGAAGGTCAAACTTAAGCTTATTACATGCTCAAAAACGGTTAACATCCAGATGTAAATGGCTGCACAAGCCCACCTCAAGAAGCATGAAGTAAAGCACTGCAAATAGGAAGATGAGCAAAAAAAGCACAAACACTAAAAAACCCATAAAGCCACTCTATAAAAGTGTAATAATTACAAATAAAACAAAAATCTGATCTCATAACAGCACAAAGCACCAAAAACAGCACACTAAATTGAAGCATGTAAAGTTAACTTTGCAGAACACAAAGTAAAACGTGTTTATTACAAGCAAAAACTCACTTAAGGCCACAAGCACACCCATGGGAAGTGAAAATAATTTGACAAATCACCACCTGCAAGTGAATGCCACAAGAATACAGAAACATGCACACTGCAGAAACACTGACAAAATTATAGAAGGTAGCACAAAAGTGGTACAGAAGACCAACTACAAGAGGTAAATCTTACAGGCATAGAAGGTAAAAAAAACAAAACAAAAAAAAAAAAGAGCATCAGTTACCTCTGAGATTAACCATCATAGCACAATCATTACACTCGCACTTGTAGTACTTAAGGAAATGGCAAAAAAAAGTGCAAGTATGAGAAACTAACCACGGAAGAGCAACCAAACAGAACTCGCTCTCTATCAGGTACTGCAGCAGCCAACCCTCCCTTACTCTGTACCTGCATAATTAGGCCTTCTTCAACCATCTCCTAGCCATTAAAAAGCCCCACTTTATGTGCTTCCTGGTCCTGGGATCTACAGTGACCCCACTGTTGTATTTACAAGGTTTGGCCACTAGATGACAGCCTGAACCTACTTATTAACCCTTACCTTTAGTGTGGCCCTTTTAACTTTCTAGTGTAATTTCTCATTTCTATCATCTATTCCACTCCCTTACGAACATATTTGCTCTCCCACTACTAGCCCCTGACGTTTTTACTCTCCCTCTGTGCACACTTTCTAAATTTACAATCTACTCAACTGACTGTTCCCAACCTGACCAGCATTCCACCTTCCCTTTGGCTCTATCTGCTCCTTTCACCCTGCAGGCTCACTCCGCTCCCCTACCTTCCCCCCAATTCCCACTCACTCCAGTACTCTTACATTTATCAGCTTACCACTCCCCCTCATCTAGAACTACTTCCATTCATCAGAAACAACCATCTGGTACCTCATTCTTTCATAACACCCAACCCCCTACTCCTACCCCTCCAGTTTCACACTATATATTATTTACTCCCCGCCTTTACTCTCTAACACTTAATTACAACAAAATGCCTTCACAAACTGCCATCACCCCCCCCAAAAGTGAAACCTTTTGACTATCTAATATCCCCACTTATACTTTATCTTATCACAGCCTATGAATACCAATACCTACCTGGCTCTCACCATCCTACCTCCAGAACTGCCACTATTAACCAACCACACTACCCTACACTGATATTACCACACCTTTCATCTAACTCTTCTAATGTAAAAACCTCTTCATCCCATACAAGCCACCTATGTCAACCCTAGAACTAAATACCATCATAAACTCTTACTAAAACTCCACAAACTTGAAATTAGGTCACTACCTAACCTCATAGCTGATGGTGACATCCACCCTAACTCAGGCCCAAACCCACCTGATACCATCAGCTCCACAAACACCCTCACTAGCCTACGAAACTCAAATAATGCCTCCAATTCATTCCTGGTATGTCAACTAAACATCAGAAGTATAAATAAGAAAGTTCACTATTTTCATGCACTCCTGGACATGCACTCCCCCTGACCTACTATGCCTTACTGAAACCTGGCTCAAACACAATACCCCTGATAATGAGATTATACCCCCCGGTTACAATATAATAAGACTTGACTGCATCTCTAGGAAAGGAGGTGGAGTAGCCATGATGTATAAATCTACACTAGAAGTATCCACAACTACTACCCCACAGGCCTTTATAACTAGCAACACAAACGCATCATAAAAATCCAACTTAAACACAAATCTATAAACATAGCCTGTATCTATACTCCCCCAGGTGACAACACAGACACCTTAGAAGGGATCATCCAATGGCTATCCACTAACTATCCCCAAGAAACTATTATTCTCTGGGACTAATCAACTGGAATACCTGATCAATCTTCCCCTCCACCCATATAAATGTAAATGGCTTCTGTCAGATCATAGCTTCCCCTACCAGAATCAATAAGCCTAACAAGGAAAGTGTTCTAGATTGGATATTAATAAACAACCAACCCCAGTTATACAAATCAGGCACCCTACCAGGGGACATTAGTGACTACTTCCTAACCTATATAAATAGAAGAATGATATCCCTCAACAAGCTACCTTCAAAACCATTAGGAATACTAAGAACTTTAATTTCCAGGCTGAACTTAACTCATGTGACTGGCCCAATCTAAAACTACTTCCACTTGAAGCAGTCTCATACTTTAATTCTACATTTCTTGCTATCTTAGATAGACATGCTCCCAAACATACTATCAGAACCAATAACAAAACAGCACCATGGCTAACCAATGGTACAAGACAAAAACTTATTGCTAGAAACATAGCATGGACCTCCTGGAGATCCACCAAATCCCCAACAAGACCACATCAGATAAAACAGTTGAGAAATGATGCAAATAAATCAGTTATGCTAGACATAAAAAAATACTACTGTAATCTGCAGCAAAAGCATCAAAATCAACAAAAGCATCAAAATCAACAAAAATTCTGGTCAGGCTTAAACTGCTCCACCCAGGAAAATCATCTACCCCCACCCCATTAACTACCCTACATCTACCTCCTAAATGTGTTGCAAAGACCTTTAATGCCTTCTTTACAGAAACTGTGTAGTCCCTAGCCAATAATCTCTCTCTCAATACCTCTAGTACTACCATACCCACACAAGAAAATAGACTGTCCTTCAGATTTGATCCAATACCTACAGCTTTTAAGTTCTTACTTAAAAAACTGAAACCCAACACCCTTTCAGCAGACCTACTACCCGCAGAGTTTCTCCAAAAAGCCGCTAATTAAACAGCATATCCAATCTCTATTTTAATCCATTGAACAATCCTTAATTCCTACATCCCCTCCATCTGGAAAATCTCCCACATTATTCTGCTTCAGAAAGGGGGAAACGCCACTGAACTCTCAAATTATAGACCTATAGCCATTCTATCTCCCTTGGCCAAAATAATGGAAAAATGCATACATAAGCAACTTCTAGCCCACCTAACTCAGAACACTCTCCTAGTCCCCTCCCAGCACGGATTTAGACCTGCCCATAGTACAACCTCAACCCTTCTCTCACACTATAAATCAAAACTGTAATGACTAGCGCGCCACTCAGCTCTCTTTCTAGACCAAGCCAAGGCATTTGACATGGTGAATCACCACCTACTCCTAGATGCACTAAAATCACTTTCCATAGATAACCTAGCAATCAACTGGTTCCATTCTTACCTGAATGGCAGACAAGCTGTACTATGGAAAGACACCCTATTTCCCCTTCTACCAGTCACCCTTGGAGTCCCTTCAAGGATCTATATTAGGCCCCCTCCTATTCTCCATATTCATTAATGACCTACCCAAAGTTATCCCAGATGCGACATGTATTCAGTATGCAGATGACTCCTCCCTAATCTGCTCTGCCACCACACCTTAAGAATTACAATCCCTATCCCAAATCACTTTCAAAGTAGAGAACTGGCTCACTAGTCGCAGTCTCCTATTGAACCAAAATAAAACCAAACTATTACTTTTCTCCCCTACCCCTAAGGTCCCATCACCACCTCTCACAATTACATCCAACAATGGCACCATAAATTTCCCCAGAACCTTGTACTAAACTACTAGGGGTAATTCTAGATAATCTGAAGTTTGATGCTCATATAGACAAAACTATCAAAACAGTTAAAGAACTATGCTCTTTACACAGGATTAAACAATTCCTAACCCCATCTGCCAGAACTGCTATTGCCTGAACACACCTATCAACCCTTTTCAATGCCTCACCCATCTTCGTAAACCTAAGCAAGTCAAACCTTAAATTTACTAGCTGCTACAATACCATAGATTTGTCACAGGTTCAGCCTATAGAATCAGTCACTGGCTATCTTCAATCACTACACTGGTTAGAACTACCCTATCAACCTTCAACATAACCAACTCATAGTCATTCACAAAATCCTCTACCAACCTAGCAGTTCACCCATTCTGAAAAATATCACCCCCTACAGTAACCTAAAATCCCTCCGCTCCAACAAAAAGCTAGTACAAACTGCTAAAGCCAACAATTCAGCTGGTGAATCACTATTCTCCAACTCTGCTGGTAAAAACTGGAACTTACTGCGTGCTGAACTTACTACTTCATCCTCCTTATCCCAATTCAAAATATCCCTAAAGAAACACCTAAAAACACATTGGCTTTGTTCATGTTTAAACCCTGATTAACCCCATTCAAAGCACAAATCATACAGGAGAACCATCCTAGAAGAATAAAACCCTGAACCTTTAACTATCCAGATTTAATATGCTTCTCATCCACTGGTAAGATTTAAAATAAGGTTGATATCATGTGTGCTAGCCACTCTAAGGCTATTTGTTCCCCTTTTAATATGTAATCTCTAACTTACCTGCCTTCTCAACTATCAACTTCCAACCTTTTCCCGTTTTACCTCTTGAAAAAGAAAATGTTTGAATATTTCATTAAATAACAATGTTGTTATATTTCAATACATGCCTGTGTATTTACAGTTATGTATATGTGGAGCTTTTCTCTCCGGGCCTCTGCTGAAAATGGACATGTATCCAGTCGGACTCGCCCAGTTAACAAATATAAAATAAATATATATATATATATATATATATATATATATATATATATATACACACACACACACACACACATACACACACAAAAGGGGGAAACAGATGCACTTGAACACATGACACCTTAAAACAATTTTAGGTTAATGTAAGAAAAGCCAGTGTGAGCAGTACAAGATACAATGCAAAAACTCTAAGGGTTAATGGAAATAACAGCACTGATCTATAAATGGAAATCATACTTCTCAACTTCCCAGATTTCACAGAATGTCCAGATTTTTGCCTATTTTGGATCTTTTCCTCAAAACTTGTGGTTTTCTGGCAAACTGAGGTTTGAAGTCACTAAACAGTAAATGACAGAAGAGTTTCAGACTCTATAACCTTCAGAAAATACATTAAAAATCTGTTATTCTAGTAACTTCTAAGTTTACTGGAGACATTTTTAAAACTTATCCCTAGTTTTGGGCTTTTGCACCCCCCCCCATTATTGGTCTTTGTCCAAATTTCATGAGCTGAGAGGTATGATGTAAATGAAAATTGCAACTGATAAAAAAAAAAGCAGCGGAAAAACACCAGTCATACTAGCACTCTATCAAAAGAATAAAGCAACAAGTTCAAACTAACACTTCAAACTTCCAGTCTAATCAACTATGTACTAACAGTCCATTTCAGCTAAGCACCAAAAGAAAGGTAAGCAAATTAAATACAAAAATAATTTACCATCTAATAAAGCAAGTTACTTTTTTCCAGGCAATTATAAAATACTTAAAACCATTCTTTCCCAGGTGAATATCAATAAATCAAAAACTGAATAAGGCTATAGCGAGTACACATATTCACTTATTTGCTTAAGAAAAACAACTTTTTTTAATGGTGACAAATAGCATAAAACAAAATACACAACAGCACTTTTCCTCAAGTCAAAACACTCAGAAAATAAATCCATTACCTGACACAACATTTCCCAAGTGAAGTAATTCTCAACACCAGAGAGCATTGTAAGGAAACAAGGCCTTTCAGGGATTGGGAGGCCCTGAATCCATGGCCCTGCACCTCAGTTCCCTGGAAGTCTCATTTCTCCATAATGCCCAATGTTTAGCATCATTTATAATGGAACAGCAAGGGTAAAAAGCAGAGTTTCCAGAATTTCATTAAGATTTCTATGCATTACTGCACAACATATTTTGTATAGCTCTTTTTATTAAGTAACCTGCTCAGTTAACGTCTCCTGTTGGGGCAGTTATATTTAACAGTTTTGATGGGTGCCACACCCCCCATTCTTACCGCTTTACCTTTCTAAATATAAATCAACTCCATCCACAAACACTAAGGCAGCAGTCTAAATCAACTGGGACTTTCGTTAACCTTTTTAATAAAGCAGAATGCTCTGTATACACGACTGGGTTAGAAGACAGCTGTGGACTATCAGCATAGCTCCTGATCATCTGAAATATAAATATGCAGCTTTAAAAAGTACAGTACCTGTATTAGTCATAATAATTAAGCACCTGGCCTCCCAAGTAAACATTTTTCTTTCCTGCTCAGAATACAATACTAGGTTAATGGTTTGTGTACTGCATTAGATGCTTGTTAAAAAAAATCATGGTGGTTTTCTAGCTGAAATGAGAAACATTTGCTTTAGGGAGAGACCAGGTTTGTTTGTCCAGTGGCATTTAAATGCATGGAATGAAGTGGGTCCTGGCCTCAATCCCCAGACAATACTTTGCCATCCTGTTAACCTTTTTAATACGATACTTAGATATCGTAGAATTTAACATACTCTTGAACCTGTAAAATGTTTCAATAAAGTCTTTTATTGCATTTGTGTGCAGACTCTCTCCAATGAAAGTACTGTGTTCCACTACATACCCTGACAGACAAAATGCCACCATTTTTGAAGACTGTTATACTAAAAGCAACACTCACTAGTCAAGCCTGCAGCACCAAGCAGTGAGAAAAAGAACTCAAAAAGGGGATTCATGCTGTAACATGGCATTAACTGGACCAGAGCTGCATTCACTGATGTCATGCAAATGCGGAAATCTGAAATGGCACTACCTGGGGATACAAGTTGTACTTAAAACCACATTTGTGGCCACATGAACCACCCAGTCAATGCCTTCAGAATAGGCATTACAGGAATATCTTACATGCTTGTGAGATGAAATACTTACAAACTTGTGATTTAGCAGACCAAGTAATAGGTGCTTCTGATTCCTTGAGTGAAAACCAATGTCTAGCATACTCGGATCTCAATACATCTGTAATCAAGAAAAAGATGCCCTCCCCTTTTCCTAAACACAGGTATACCCATGTATCCATTATATAGGTGGATATCAAGATTTGGCTCTGTGGTCAAGCAATGTGCTCACTGAAACACAATGGGAAAAGGGTGGGTTGGGTAAGGAGGTTATGCAACAGTTCCAAGACAAGTTTTTGAAAACACAGTAATATGCAACATTACTCTATACATATAAATATCACCAACAGCCACAAGAGAAGTTGCTACAAAGTTAAAATGCTTCCGGTGTTGCATATAATCAATGCATAAAAACTTTGATACTAACCACCAATCCTGATAGATAAGGGATCTATGAGAAAGTTGGTTCCCTTCAAAAATAAGCCAGAATCAAGAGACCCAACCAGAGTATTCAGCACATCTGTATTTTCTGGTGCAGGTTTTAGGAATATCAGAACCCCCTGTGATACCACTGATCCTGGTCTAGAAAAAGAAAAAAGGTAAGGTTAATACAGAAATTCAGAAGGTCCAAATTTATATTTGCATTTAGCTATAAGAATAAATTGTGAAAATGGGACACTAATTACACAGCTGAAATATATGCTGCTGCCATAATGTGACTCATCTTGGCTCTACTTACCTTTGAACACAATGGGTAATTAAGCTAACCACTGGAAATAACACGTATCATATGAAGCATGCTTCACTCAACGCATATGTACAGGTCATCGCAAATTACCTGTGCTGTAGTCCATCTCTTACACATCAGCTCCCCATTCTTAAAGTAACAGTTTAGGTGTGTATTTCAAGCACTCAAAGCAAGATGCCCTTTGTATTGTGGGAAAGAAACTACTGTTTTCTAAATGATGCTCCCAAAATGGCATTTGAATTCTAATTTTCACATTTATAGGGTTATGCATCTCTTCTGTGGATATAGTCCTACTTCCTCTGTTCCTGGGATGTTTGTTACTTCCCTTGATCCACAGTTCTTGTTCCTTTTTTTCCACATCAAGAATGTTGTTGTCTTTCGGCTTTTCCCGGTTAGGGGTCGCCACAGCGGAACTCCGGTCCGCTAATAATTGGCAGTAGATTTTTCACAAACACCGAGGTGCCAGCTCGACGTTCAACCTTCAACGAAGGCACGCCCATTTACACAGGTCTTTTGAACACCCACCCAACCATGGGGAGGACATGCAGACTCCACACAGAAGGCACTCCCCACACTCCAGCCGAGAATCGAATGGGAGAACCTCTTGCTGTGAGTCAACGCTACCGCTATTAGAATAAATTTCTAAAAGTATGAAAATTACACAAACTGCAAACTACTCGTCCACTGCTCTGAAGATATCAGTAATAGTTCCAATGAAATTGCACTCATAGCAGGACATCAAATTGCAAATAGCTGTCTGATATGAATACTATGGTGACACAGGCCACCTAAAGGGTGGGGACTCCAGTTATATCCAATCCATCCTGGCCATGTATAGGGAGTATGCTTTAGGATAAATCAAAATTCCAACACAGGATTGCTGAGAAGCCACATATTTAGAGCAATCCCTTCAACTAAAATTTTATTTCTAAAAACAAAATAAATCCAGTTCCAAATCCTCCTCATTCAAGAGATGCCGACTAAAGAACCACTCCAATAAAACCTTTAAAAGGAATGATCTGTAGGCAGTCAACTTTAGGAGGAGGATTTGGAACTGGATTTATTTTGTTTTTAGAAGTAAAATAATTTGAAGGGACTGTTCCAAGTACTTGGACTCTCAATCAATAATCCCCTTCTCTCCCCATTTTCATAGGGTTCGGGGTGTTGTGTTAACTGTTGCTTGATTCAGTGCTTCACTCCTGCCTTTGACACTCATGCCAGACTGTTGCATATCATCTGTCACACAATGCATACACCTATTTGCTGGATGCTCTAGTTTTGTCTTACCTTCCTCTGTCCCAAATCATCCTCAACAGATTGTCTTCTGCTTTTCTGCACATGCCCGAACCACCATAATCTGTTCTTTGATTTTTTTTTTCTGCAATTGGAGCTACTTTGGCTTCTGCTCTTGTCATTTCTTAAGTCTGTCCCAGTGTGCATTCTACTGCCCATCTCAGGCACTTCATTTCCCTCACCTCTAGCTTCCGTATCTACTCTGCCTGTAATGCCCAGGTTTCTGCGACACAGTAGAATTGATTGCACCCAGGTTTCTGTGACACAGTAAAATTGATTGCACCACTGTTTTGCATATCTTACTTTGTTTCTTTGGCATTTTTCTGTCATACACTACACCTGACACTGCCAGTTGGCTGCAGACCATCTGATTGAAGCTTTGATCTCTTCTGACTTCCCTTCTCAATGACTCCTCCCAGATACTTGAAACTATTAACCTGTTCCTCTATCGTCCCTTCTGAGTCAATTCTCAGCTACTTCTGATTTCTCCAATTTGCTGCCATTATAACTGTCTTATCTATACTGTTTCATTGCACATGCCTTCAGTTTTGCATTCCATTACCCTCTCCCCTTTGCTGCCGTTTTTGCTCAATCTGCCTGTAATGCCACCAGTCTGCATACAGCAGCTATGTTGATCTGTCCCCTCCAATCTATTTGCTAATGTAGTCCATCACCAGTATGATCAGTGGGCTCATAACTGAACCCTGATGTACAACCACTCCCAACTGGGAACCAGTCAGACTGAACACTTGCTCATACTTGAGTCACTAGGTCCTTCTCCACTGCCTGCACTAATTCTACCAATGTTTCTGGGACTTCAAACCACTGCAGTACTGCCCAAATCAGCTTTCTTGGGACCTTGTTGTATGCTTTCTCAAAGTCTAGGAATGCCCATTTGGACTCATCGCTAGCTTCTTCTCAACTATTTGTCTCACTGCAGACTGTCAGTTGTGCTGCATCCTGATCTGAACTGCTAGTCTCCAATCTTACTTTCTACTACTACCCATATCAGTTTATCACCCTCTCCAGAACTTTCATGCACTGGGACAGGAGCTTGATACCTCTGTACCGCCCACAGTTGTGGATGTCCCCATTGTTCTTGTACACTAGCATGAGTATGGTTATTCTCCAGTCATCTGGGATACGCCTCTCCACACTGCTAGGAGTACCCTCAGGAGCCATTTCTCCCCTATCACACCCAGTAGCATTATCATATTTGCTGTGACCTCACCTTAGCCTGCTGCTTTACCTGTTTTCCTTAGTACTTTTCTTACTTTTAGAGTGGGCTCCTCCTCCTCTTTCATTGTAGGCTGTGTCTGGGGTTGTATAGCTCCTAGGGGGTTTTCTTCATTTAGAAGCTGCTGGAGTACTCCTTCCATCTGCCTCTGATGTCCTGTGGACTTTTGAGCAGGGTGTCTGGTCTATTTTTGCCTTGCAACCTGATTTAGTTTTTGCGCCACCTACAAAGTCACTTTCCAGAAGCTGGCAGAGTGCCTCTTATGCAGTTCTCCACTGCAGCTCCTTTCTTGGTCATTTGCTCAGGTTGGACTCTCAACAATCTTATTTTGGAACTATGGCTACTATGGAGAGTACATCCATCTTCAGGAGCCCTTTGAAGTAGGTGTCTATTGGAAAGACCAAAGAAGCCAAAAAAATCACCCCAAAAAGAGAATGCGCCTAACCAAGGCATGACAGGGCAAAGGTTGATCGAGGGAATCTAAGAACAGAGTGTGGAGATCCAGGATGACATTTGTCTACAGCTCAAACAGCAGCTCCCTGAATTTCTGCTATGGTTGCAGCCTGAAAACAATAACAGAACATGTTTTAGTAGTCTTGTGCGCCTCTGACATATGGCATCAAAGACTCACTAATTTGAGCAGTGTAAACATATGCCAGAAGCTAATAGTTTCCATAATACAACATTTATACACCACTATTTCAGATGTTCAGTACAAATATGCATCACTAACGTAAATTTCAATTAAAGTTCAGAATATGAGATTCATATTCAGTTATGCATTCAGTATAGTACATTTCAGTCAAATTTCAGAATACAACATCAGCACTCAGTTATACATTTCTAACAGCATTACTTCACATTATTCAGTCATTAGTTTTATGGGTAATGTGACAATTATTTGTAACAGGGTTAAGTTATCTAAAGAATAAGTACTAATAGTGATTATACTCAAGACATAATGGGTCAGGCTTTAATTTACAGAACATTGCCTCACAGTTAGACGTTGCCCGTTCGATTCTCAGAGCGTTTTCTGTGTGGCGACATGCGTGAATGGGCGTTCCTTCATTGAAGGTTGTGCGTTAGGCCCGGCAAGCCAGTACGTAAAAATCTACTGCCAATCATTAGCGGACCGGAGTTCCGCTGTGGCGACCCCCAACCAGAAAAAGCCGAAAGAGAGCACCTTACATACTACTGTATCTGAAATACAGAAAGCATAGGTTTTAGTAAAAGTACTATTACAGCACAAATACTTATAGGATATTTAAAACAAATTTGGAAGGCAGACCTCTATTACAGCACACAGAAATTAAAGTAGACAGGGTTAACAAATCTTGCTAAACATTGGACACAAGTTACTACAGTACATGGTAATTATGCTTCAAGATACATATATTATTGGTGTAAAAGGAGAGTCTACCAGTTTTAACACATTATGATTTAATTCTAGCTGGACAAATTTTTAAAGTTGACAAGTCAATCCAAACAGACCATAAATGCTCAAGTGACACCTCGTGGTCAAAATTAAAGCAGCAAGTTTATTTACCAGACAAAATACTTATAGTGATCATTATAGTACCCATTGCAGACCATAACAGATTTATAAAGTAACTACAGAAAGAGATGCCTGTGTGTTCAGGTATCTCAGGAGGAGTTGTTAGATCAAATATCATTTACATGTACAAAAATACAATATTCTCTGCACAAGTCTAGAAATGCATCCATATTAAAGCAGCCTTCACAGTTTACACACCATTTCAATAAATGCACTTTCAGAGAAAATAACCTTCAGTCAATGAAGTGGAATTGAAATGGATTTTGAAATGAAAGTACTTTGAATTTTGGGACCCACAGGAATTCTATGAAGGAGGAAGCCTAGAGTTGTTATCCATGGGCCCTTTTTACTTAGGATTAGGAAACGTCTTCAATAAAAGCAGTGCCTTTCAAGCATGGTAGAACTATTTCTAAGGCTCCTACATGGAAGATGTCTAGAAGTTCTGGTACAAGGGACAACTGGTCTTGAGAACTGATGGAATGCCCTATACATGATGAAGTTTAGAGAAACTGCAATCTGTGACATTTAGAACCAACTGATCTTGTCCAATTTCCTTTTAAAGCACCCTTTAGATTTTTCTAAGGGGAAGGTTACAGAAGAAAGGTGGACTATATTTTTGGGGGGCAGGAAGATGGGCTAGGCTTGAGTAGGCTTGGGTATGGTTAACCAAGCCTGAGTGATGGATGTTGTCTTTGGGTGCCTCAGCCCACAGGGTCCTCACTTGTGATCTTTGCAATTATCTTGAATTTCCCCTTTTTCCCCTTGACAGATCAAGCACTCTCCTATATACAACACAGAGTGATAGCAAAGAACTGATGAATATAGAATAACTTCGAAAAATAATGAATATAGGCAAAGCCCTCACTGTGAAATTAGCTTTAGTTCCATTTGTGTATGAACTTCATTAGAATAATCAGAAATGTGAAATGCATGTTAAATAGTACTCCAAACTGTAAATAACCAGTAAACCACCAATGGTAAACAGGAATGTCTAATGATATGCATCATTAGGTAATAAGAGCTAGAAATTTGACTACAGTAAGTTAAGTAACATGAATATTCATTGACTAGTGACAATATGGTAAACAGTTATTGCATCCATCTTAGAGCACATTTCATGTTAGTGGATTCATTAAGACCAGGGTGACAGTCTGCTTTTAAATACAATTGCCATTTCAACTCAACACTTGCAAGAGATTGTCAGGGTCCCCCCCAAAAAAAAAATCAGAAACCTGTTCTAATACAAGAAATCTGAACTTTTCAAAATAGGTGCATACAGTACTGTGTTTGCCTAAGACATCTGACTTATCCCTAGATCTAATAGCTGCGTTATGCTCTTATTCTATCACTCAGCCTGCGTGTGGTTTTACCAATGTAAAAACTTTGACAGTGAGAACATATAGCTGCATATACCACCAAAGAACTGTTACAATTGAAATGCTTTTTAAAAAAAATGGTGGTATTACAATGTGAGAACATAAGAATTCTCTGTAAAAATGTAGTCACAGCAAACATTTACCACACAAACATCCCATTAGTGTGATTTGTACATAGTGGTTCAGATAAAAGAAACGCTTGATCTTGTTTCTCAGAAAAAGACTTGAACATCTTAGATTTCTTGAAAGTGAACTTGGGGACAGATCCAATGAGAGGTTTTACATTACTGTCGCTAGTAATGATTCTCCAATTGTTATTGATAGTATTTCTAATGTGCTTCATATCCCTGGTAATGGGGAGTGAAAAGCTTAAGGATATGTCTGAGTCAGTGGATGGCTTAGGTGTAGTAGTGAAACCCCATTGCAGAATGGGCTTAAATTTGGTATATCTCAATAAATTAATCTAATTTTTAATAGACAAAACTAAAGGTAAGGGGTAATTTCTTTGTACAAATAAAACAGTCAAAAAGTCACATTCAGTGTTAAAGGTATTGTCATCACTAATCTACCTAGAAAGTCTTACAAATTGCCCCTTAACCACACTCCTCTTCATAAAAAATGGATGCTGGCTCTCAAGTCCAAATAATTATTTCTGTAAGTTTCTTTTCTAAAGATGTTCGAGGAAAGCTCACCAGTGGATTCATTAATGTTTAAAGTAGTGTCCAAAAAGGAAAGTTAAGAGCCTTTGCCAGCAACAACAAACTTAAGAAAACCAATGCTGGTGGACAATGAATCAAAAAAATGTGGAGTTCGTGCCTCTCAAAAAAAAAATATCAATAAACCTACATTACTGTTCAGTAAGTTCTAATCCAGGTAAATACACTAATGTGTCAAATTCCCACTCACTTAAAACAATGTTGGATCAAGCCATCCAGAGTAAAACAAAGACTCACTCCTCCAGAAAGAGGAAACCAGTCTGGTGGTCCCCGGCCATAAATAAGCTATACAACAGGAGGAAACTACTACATGATAAAGCAAATTCCCAAAAAGGAAAGGCATCACTGATCAATATTAGCAAAAAACTATGATGGCTCATAAAATCATCCAAGGCCAGATTCGAAAGAAAAATTGACAAGGACTCCAAAGATAACCACAAAGCCTTCTTTAGCTATATCAAAAAAAAATGTAGGTGGCAACTCTCACATATGCTCTGAGCTAGTGTAAAATGGCAAAAAATACACTGAACATTGCCAACATCCTGGCGGACAAGTTCAGTGCAAACTTCACCCCCCCTCACCCCCAAAAGCACCCGTGTCCATCCCAGAAGAACGCAGGGCCCCAGACATCACGGACATGCAGGTAATAACAGCCCTCTCCAAAGCTAAGAACACAGCATCAATGGGACCGGATGGTGTCCCAGGCTGTGTCTTACACGAGCTCCAAAAGGAACTAAACCCTAACCTAAATTCACTGTTCAGACTCCGCCTTACTACAGGCTATGTACCCAAAGAATGGCATGCAGCAACAGTCATCCTGCTCCACAAAGGTGGTGCTACAACAGAACCTGGGAACTATTGCCCTATAAGCCTGACCAGCCTGGTCTGCAAAGCTATGGAGTGAATTATCATGGAACTCAGACATTGGGAACGTACAGACACTGGGACCCTACCCAATTTGCCTTGTTAAAGGCAGATCCTGCCTCCTAAACTTAGTTGACTTCTTTGAAATAGTTACCAAGGCCATAGATGAAGGGAAGGTAGTCCACACAGCCTACCTGGACCTCGCTAAGGCCTTTGATACCATTCCCCACTCTGGCATCATAGACCAGCTTACCAGCTTGAACATTAACCCCTATGTCACGAGATGTGTGGCCAACTGCCTCACGGCTAGAACACAGAGTTGCAGGTGCCATGTCCGACTCTAAACCAGTCACAAACGGCATACCACAGGGCTTGGTCCTGGGACCCTCCTGTTAGGTATATACTTCCCTGAGGTACAGGCAAGCATGAGAGGACTACGGCTGACCAAGTTCCAGATGACTGCAAACTGGGGACCATAACACACTCTCCGGCTGACGCAGACATCCTCCAGAAGGGTCTTAGAGACAGATACCTGGTGTCAAAACCATGGCCTCAAGCTGAACGCCAAAAAATGCATAGTCACCCCTTTGGAAAAACAAAGTGCCTACGAATTACCACATAGGTGGTAATCCACTCGGTATGGAAAATGTAATTAGGACCTGGGGACCCAGGTAGATAGCAACCTCTCCTTTGATAATCACATTGCTAAAGTGGTTAGAAATTCCTTCTATATAGCCCACCTAATCACTAAAGGGTTCAACTCTAGATCAAGAGAGGTCATTTGTGCCCCTCTACTCATCACTCATTAGGCCAGTAAGTGTAAAATGCCCAATTTGGTATGTACCTTACTCGGCACATGCAACAGCTGGAAAGACCACAGAAGTAAATCACCAAGAGGATCAAGGGCCTCAAAGAGATGCCCTATGCAGCTAGACTAAAGAAAATCCAGCTCTACTCAGGTGCTTACTACCTGCTCAGAGGTGAACTAGGCCTGACGTACAAGGCCATGTCCAACCCGGAATTAATGGACATGCTCCACCTCAAGAAAACCAAATCTCTTAGAGCCACACGCTCCATTGAATTAAATCTCAGCACAATAAACAGGACATGCTGGAGGGATATATTCCTGCCCCAGAGACTTC
>NC_056739.1:721758423-721820727 GCF_019279795.1 Protopterus annectens
TATTGTAACATTTACTTTCAAGTTACGTATTGCTAAATTTTGATAACAGGATGACCATGCAATACATTTCACCCTTGTTTCCAACAAACCATTCAGTGATGTACAAAAATATTCCATGTTGCTTCACACAAATCGCACTACTCCTACAAAGCCAGAAAAATAAGCAGTCATTCTCCCCCATATACAGCAACACTAGTTATAATCACTGTGTGCATTTCAGGTATCAAGTGGTCCATCTTGCATATCACAACATGTAAACAGGCACTGTAAATCCAGAGAGCAAAATTGAGCAAATAGCAAGAGCTTGAGTTACTTTCATCCAGCAAACCCTAGCCCTATAGCTCTCAACCTCTTACCTCCAGAAAGAATAGAGGACAAATCCCAAAATCCAAAAATTATGGTACTGTTACTATGAAGAGTTGACAGAACTAGATGTGAAATAACATGCATTTTCTAAAGCAAACAATCTAACTCCAATTATATTTTGGGTGTAAATCCACCACATTTTTTCCTCCAAATTACCAGTTTTTCTTGGAATTTGGAGGGACAGAACTCATTCACTTCAGTGCAGCTTAGGAAGTTTGCACTTTAACTTCCAATGGGTGGAGCCTAAGCTTTTTGACGGAATCAAATTATGTCCTCACATTTTAAATAAATGTTCATATCTCTGGAACCACAGGGGTTATGAAAGTGTAAATGGCAAACTTCAGCACAAACTATTTTTATGGTGATTTTAAGTTACAGGTCTACAACCAAATTTTACAAGTCACAGTAACACTTTTGTAATATCTTATAAAACTTGCAGTATCTCAGTAACCACTCAAATTACACACATACATTACAGCAGCATTTCATTCACCTAGCGGAGAGCTTTTATACGAGGCTAAGGAGTTCTGTTACTTGGTTGTTGACATATTTAGAAAAATGTGATTATATAAATTAATATCATAAAAACAGTTAATATCTATTTACCTGCACTGGACAAAAGTCAAATATCAATGTAGTTGAATTTGCCATTCTGTAAGCTTCAAGAAGAAATCTTTTAAAACCTTGTACATAGCGTAGTTTTGGAATTTTTGATGCAAATATGAACAAGCAATGTTTGACACCTAGAGGTGTCAGTAGGAATTAATTGCAGATTCAGCTGGAGGCATCACTCGGATTTAAGGAGTTAAGACACAATAATATTAAGTCAAAATCGGGGATAGTGTTGAGATACACCTAGCCCCCAAATCCATCCATTACAATCAAGAGGTCTGGTGACCATGTACAAGTTGCCACACATTGAAGTATTCCAAGTTGCTCCACACAAATCCATAAATACTACAGAACATGCCTGGTTGATCATAGCCAACATTTTGGCCAAAAAAATATTACTCACTACTGCTTCTATTTCACATGCACCATTCTGGATCCTGACATCTAACAGCAATGCATAATCACATGCACTCTTGCAGATGCACATGTACGCACAGTCACACTTGCACCTACAAACATGCATACTAAGGCACACATACTAACACCTGCATGCATGCATTAGCACATGACTAAGCACATGCATACGTGTATGCATCTAGTTATTCACGCAAGCACACAAGTTAGCGGCAACCGCTCACTTCCATTTTTTTTAAATAAAATAGATTATCCTGGAGCCAAAGGCACAGTTCAGGATTTCATGTAAAGTGGGAGGGCCCTCACTCTATGGTTCTAGCACCCATGACTAATTCCCTAAATGGCAGGAGGAGACGCCTCAAGGTGCATTTGCTGTATTCTCTGAAGTCTTGGCCTGCTCTGGACTGCATTAAAAAGTTAGTTGGGATGATTTTTATGGGAAACTCTGATCTGTGCGACTTCTGGGGATGAGGAAAACCAAATTTTTATTTAAGCAGAAAAATATAAAAAATGGAGGTACAGACCAGCAAACCATGGAATACAGGTTTCACTGTCTGTACCTCCATATGGAGTATAAATGGAAAAAATAAACCCTGTCCCTTCAATATACTCATGAGGTATGGCCTAAAATTAGAAATAAAATCAACAGCAGGCTCACTGCGTCTCTATTCAGTCCCACTTACACTTTGGTAGAAAACATTCATGTCCTGCCTGTGATTACCTTCTTTTCTAGCATATAAGAGAGGACAAAGAACCACTAATCACATTTTCTATAGTTAAAAAATGATCATCAAAAGTACTTAAACTACTACAAAAAATTTAGATTCAGAATACTGAAGTTGGGGCTTTGTTTTACAATAGCACCCCATCGGATGTGCAGTAGCAAAGGCCAGCCAAACCCCACCAAAGACCCAGAACATGGTGATTTTTTTCTATATCATTGAATAAACATAATAAACCACTAAAAAACGAGGATGCAGAATAATCCATTAACTGTTTTGAGCATTAAAACTTCTTTTTTAGTGGTTTATTTTGTTTTATAGTCGATTACCACCACTTCTCTCAGTCTAGTTTGATTTTGTTTCTCGTTGAATAAACATGTTGATGTTTTGTTCGTCTGCATGAATATTCAATCAGGATTGCTGGTATGTGGAAAGCAGGCACAAAGGGAAAGATTTTAATAGCTTGCACACTACTTACATGGACTAGCAATATATATTGCTGCTGCTTTGTTTTCCTAGTAGTGCGCAAGCTCTTCAGTGACTTGTAATATATAGCTAGTGTAAAAGTACAGTTTTGTACCTACCATAAATGTAGATGTTCGAGGATCCACATTGCTGCAGTCCTAACTATTGGGTAGTCCACTGTCCAGTCGGCCCGAATACCAAAGTATATGGCTGACGTCGGTCACGGCGCATTAGACTGACGTCAGTACGTCAGGGTACTAATGCGCATGACCGACGTCATCTCCTCAGTCTTTTCTTGCCCCAGATGTCAGAAGACCCTAAAAAAACAAGGCCAAAACCAAAACACACCAAACATACCTGCACCAAAAATATATACAATATATACAAAGGTACCAGAATATAATCTCACCTACACAACCACCCCTAAACACAGAGGGAAGGAGGGAGGGTATTGGACTGCAGCAATGTGGATCCTCTAACATCTACATTTATGGTAGGTACAAAACTGTACTATGTTCTTCATTCCACATTGCTGCAGTCCTAACTATTGGGTAGAATCCCAAAGCAGAGGTAAGGGAGGCTGGCAAATCATAAGGAAGCAGGAGCTGATAACATGCCTTGCAAAATAGCTGTGGCAAAACCAGCCCTAGACTTAGAGTAGAGAGGAAGGTGGTAATGCTTAGAGAAAGTATGCACTGAACTCCAAGTAGCTGCCTCCAAAATATCCTTAGTTGCCACCCCTTAGAAATGCTGTTGAAGTGGCAGTAGCCCTAGTGGAATGAGGCCTAATCCCAGCTGGAATCTCCTTGCCATGATGGGAATAACAAAATGCAATGCAAAACCCAATCCACCTAGAAATAGTTTGTTTCGACACAGGCTTGCCCTGCGAACTCAAAGCAAAAGAAACAAACAACTGCTGAGATTGCCTAAAATCCTTAGTCCTGCTTAAATAATAACGCAATTGCCTGTGTACATCTAAAGTGTGCAAAATCTTTTCCCCTTTATTTTGGGGATCTGCATAGAAAGTAGGCAAATGAATAGTTTGGTTTAAAGCCACACTAGAAACCACCTTAGGCATAAAGGAAGGATTAGTACGTAATGATACCCTATCCTTATGAAAAATCAAAAAAGGCTCAACCGCCATAAGGGCCTGTAACTCAGAAACCCTTCTTGCAGAAGTAATGGCCAACAAAAAGCAGTCTTCCATGACAAGTATTTCAGTTCAGCAGTAGCGCAGGCTCAAAAGGTTGTAGAGTAAGTTTCTCCAACACAAAATTGAGATCCCAAGCAGGAGTAGGAGCTCTACGTGGGGGTCTTATATTCTTTGCCCCTCTAAGAAATTGCTTGAACAAAGGATGTGAAAACAATGGTGGGTCACAATCATAGTGAGCTGAAATTGCTGCAACATGAATCTTAATGGAAGAGAAAGACAAACCTTTGTCCAATAACTCAGTAAGATATTGAAGAGCCACACTCAAATTAGGCTCCGAAATCTCCAAATTCTTTGCTGCAGTCCAAAATAAAAAATCTCTTCCATTTTTCTGCATACACTTTCCTTGTACTAGGTCTTCTGGCTTCCATAATCACATTTAAAACTTGCTGAGGAAGTTGAGACCTGCTGTCTTTCAAAACAGAATATGCCAGGCTGTTAGATGAAGAGAGTGAAGCTTGACATTGAGCAGATGACCGTCCCTCTGAGACAACAGGTGTGGAATCAAGGGTAAAGGCCATGGAGGCTTCCTTACCAGACTCCTCAGTAATGGGTACCAGTGCTGCCGAGGCCAATCTGGAGCTATTAAAATCATCCTTGGCTTGTCTTGTCTGACCTTTAGAAGCACCTTTGGGAGAAGAGGCAGAGGTGGAAAAGCATACACATGAAGATTTTTCCAACTGAAAGAAAGAGCATCCACTTTCCAAGCTGTGTGATGAAATCCTTTCGTGCAAAACTTTGGCAGCTGGTGGTTTAGTGGAGAAGCGAACAGATCTATGTCTGGAGTTCCCCATGACACTGTCAATTTGTGAAATACATGAAGATCCAGTTTCCACTCGTGGGGATCCATGATTTGTCTGCTTAACACATCTGCTAAGGAGTTCTGTGCCCCCGGCAGAAACCTTGCCTGAAGAGTCAGTTGCAAGCTGAGCGCAATCTCCCATAAAATCATTGCTTGCCTGCACAATGGGTAAGAATGTGTTCCCCCTTGTTTGTTGATGTACCACATGACAGTTGTGTTGTCTGTTAGAATCAACACCTGCCCTGGAAGAAGTAACTCCTTGAAAGCCATTAATGCAAACTGGACTGCTAACATCTCTTTCATGTTGATATGTAGATGCTGTAGTCTGGCAGGCCACTTGTCTTGTATCCACTTTCCATCTAGATGAGCTCCCCAAGCAATGTCTGAGGCATCTGTCGTTAGAATCTGACTTGCCTCTGGCCGGGTCACAGAGAGTCCCTTGTTTAAGTGACATTCCTGAGCCCACCACAAAAATTCCTTCTGAATGCAAGGTATTATTTGAATGACAGTGTCCAAATCCTGGCAGTGCTGTGTCCATAGATTTTGAGATACCATTGTAGCTTCCTCATATGCAGTTTGGCATTGGGAAGCACCAGAATACAAGATGCCATGAACCCTAAGGCTTGAAGGACTGTCCTTGCAGTCAGCCCGGACTGAAGAGATAGTTGATGGAAGTAACTTGAAAGATTCTTTTGTTTGTCCGGGGTTAAAAGGCCATCTGGGCTGCTGTATTCAGTCTCACACCCAGAAAGCACATGTCTTGAGAGGGTACTAGACTGGACTTTATTTCGTTCACAGAATACCCTAGGCATCTTAGCACTGCTATGACATATTCCAAATGCTGTAGAAGGTCTTCCTTTTCTTGAGCCAGAATCAGGCAGTCGTCCAAGTAAGGATAGATTTGAATTCCTTTTAGCCTGAAGTAAGCTATTACTGGAGCCAGAACCTTTGTGAATACTCTGGGCGCAGTAGATAAGCCAAAGGGCAATGCAGAGAACTGATAATGAGAATTTCCAGCTCGAAAACGCAGATACTTCCTGCAACTTAGCCTTATAGGCACATGAAGGTAAGCTTCCTTGAGATCTAAAGTTACCATCCAGTGATCTTTGCCCAGCAGAGGTAAAAGCTGCTGTAACGTCAACATTTTGAACTTGGGAATGTCCAGATAAGTGTTGAGGATAGATAAATCCAAAATTGGTCTCCACGTGTTCCCCTTCTTTGGTACTAGGAACAGGCGAGAATAAAATCCTAGGCCCCTTTCTGGCACAGGAACTGACTGAATGGCTCCTATTTGAAGCAACAGAGAAATTTGCTTGTGAGCCTCTGTTCTTTGTAGAGGAGGAATGTCTGGCATGCCTTTGAAAGGAGGCAAGGTATGGAAATAAAACCTGTAACCGTGGTGAATGATATCCAGAACCCATTTGTCTTGGGTAATTAAATCCCAATTTTCTTTGAAAAGAGACAGCCTTCCTCCCAGAGGTGCTGCCAGGCGAGAATGTACTGGCAGCTGAAAAGGCAGGTCCATTGGGTCTGCTTACGAAAGGACTGACCCCTGCCCTCACCAGAAGTCTGAGCAGGTGAACTCCCTGTCCTAGGCCTAAAAGAACCTTGAGCTCTGCCCCTACCACGTCTAGACCTACCCCTAGACTGGGAATCATAAGCAGGAGAAGTCCACCCCTTAGTAGGCCAATTTCTACTAAACTTCGGAGGCTGCACCTGCAAAAAATCCTTAACAGTTTGCATAGACTTAGCCTTGTCCTCCATCTTCTTTAAAACTGCTTCCACAGGCGAACCAAACACATCAGACTGTAAAGGAGCATCTAAAATCCTTGTCTTAACATGCTCAGCTAAGTTCTGATCTCTCAACCAGGCGTGCCTACGAAGAACAGAACCAGTGGCAGCCACCCTCGAAGAGGCCTGCACAGCATCAAAACCACACTGCAAAGAATGCTTTCCCACTTGTTCAGAAACATGAACTAAATCCTGCAACTCTTTACACTCAATACCTTCAGCCAGAGCATCCACCTTAGACTTCAATTGTGAAAGGAGATAATTCTGATATTTTAACATATGAAACTGACAATTCAAAGCCCTCATGGCTAAAGTGGAAGAAGTGTACACTTTCTTTCCCCATCTATCCAAAGCCCTTGCCTCTTTATCAGGAGGAACAGGATTTTTAACCACAGAAGCCTTCACACCTTTAGGCCCCTGAGAGACAGTTTCTGGGTCTGCCCTAGGACTCTTAAAAAGATACTTATGGGCGTCAGGCACTCTATAGTACCTATCCGGTTTAACTGGGGCAGGAGGCAAAGAATCAGGATTTAGTGAAGCCTCTGCAAAAACATCTTCTACCACATTCAGAACAGGAGGTATAGCTAAAGGCCTATGCTGGGGTAAAACAAAATTCTCTAAGCCTCTTCCTGGAATCAGAGAAATCTTGACCTTCCCATTTAAAATGCTCCCTCATGGAATGCAGAGTTTCTGAAAAGGAAAAATCCTCAGGAGGCGAAGCTGAAGGAGTAGAATCATCCACATCAGAATCAGAATAAGGAGGATACTCTTGCAAGTCTTCAGCCAAGACTCAGAAGCCTCGAACATTGCTCAAAACTCTCAAACTCAGGTTTCACCCTAGGCCTCTTATCAGGAGGGGGCATAGAACCTCTAATCATAGTAATCAAATCCTCTGCCATTTTTAGCATATGCTTCTTAGGCAAAGACCCTGAAACACTCGGAGAAACCCCCACTGAAGCTAAAGCAGGCCTGCCTCTTAAAGAAGCCTTGGCAACAGAAGGCGAGGCCCTAACCACCTTAGGAAGAGAGGGAAGAACAGCCACCTGAGAAGCCCCTTCAGCCTGGCCTACTTCCTGAGAGGACACATCCTGTAACAATAAAGTTTCTCCCTGAGACTCCAAAGAAACTCCTGGCAGAACCTCCGGCTCCACTGAGCCCTTCTAAAGAACCGGCGTCCGGGACTGTCGGTTCTTCCACTCTAGGCTTAGCTGCTTTGTCCTTGGCGCTTTTGGCTGAAGCGGGCGTCGGAGTATCCGACGGCATTTTATAATTACAACGCTTCCCAAACACTAACCTGGCACAGTCTAACCTTCTCTTAATAGTGCGTTTGTTAAATCTAGCACAAGACCGCATCCAACAACGTCGTGCTCAGGCCCTAAACAAGGTATACACAAAGTATGGTAATCCCTATGAGGTATCTGTTTCCCACAAGAAATACAGTTATTCACTTTTTCTGACATCCGGTTAAATACTGAGGCAAGAAAAAACCAAAATATTCTAACGGGTACTTAGCCAACTTTGATTCGGTCTGAAACTCTGACTTCAGAAACTTTCAGAACGCCAACCTGCACTCGCAAAATTGCTTCTGCATCGGACCATGCGGCAAAAAAGACTGAGGAGATGACGTCGGTCATGCGCATTAGTACCCTGACGTACTGACGTCAGTCTAATGCGCCGTGACCGACGTCAGCCATATACTTTGGTATTCGGGCCGACTGGACAGCGGACTACCCAATAGTTAGGACTGCAGCAATGTGGAATGAAGAACATCTTCCATTAAATTGTACTAGTTATTTTAATGAATGCTGAGCATCCTAAATACTAAATTAAACAGTTATACATTACCGCAGCAAAAGAAAACATGCAAAACAAGACCTTTATAGGTTACGTACTCATATGGGTACAGAAGACACAAGCAAGGAGTAAATTGCTTTGAGTCCTTCTCCAGCAGAAACAGCAATCCCCATAGCAGTACAACTAGTTAATAAATGCAGTAGCAAGGTTTAGGCATAGTGTTTAGTAGTTCCTTAATGTTGCTCTGTTTGTTCGGTAACTGAATAGCAGATTGACAGTCAATGAAACAGAAGCACTTTAATATTAATAGTAATGGTAACAAATGGGTATCCCCAGGAGCTGATAAACTGGAGTACCAAGTTTCAAACTTGTAGTCATTACAGCTCAAGTTGGCATAGGAACACAGTCACAAAAATTCAGCAACAGTACAGGACAAGATTTGCTGCAAGTACAGTCTGGCAAGATGAACAGTTTAGTAGGAGTACAAAAAAGTACAGTACATGTAGTACATAACTCACATGCACGGGGGGTCATGCACGAGGGGTGATTTCATCATGCATCACTCAACAGGCAATGTGTGTGTTAGGTCACTGGTAAATCTGCATGGCATGTCAATCATGCATCATTTGCATGCTACATCATAGCCACTAGGCATGTCACTCATCATGCCCATTTCTGCATGAAATGACAGTGGGGTACTATTGTAAAACAAAGCTGAAGTTGGAAGTCTTAATATGCAGTCTGTGTTAAACCCTAGAAGTCACTGGGCAGCAATTTCCAAATAATTATTGAACAGTAACCACCAGTGGTAAATAGGGGAATTAGTTTAACAAAACAGCAGACAGGTGCTGCTATGAAAACCAGATCCGCACAAATTATGTAGAATTATATAGCTCTTCCTACGTTTTACAGAGGACAATGCACAAGGCAGACACGTCTTATGAGTAAATTAACGTCTGAAATAAAAGGTACTTTAAACACTTGCTACAATATATTTCTAGGACAGCCTCACTGAATCTGATCTTCCATTTGTTCGACACCAGATTTCAGCGTTTTGTGTCTGCATGCATGTATGAGGTTACACACATGTAAAATGATTTTTCTATTGCAGGCACGAATTCTGTGCAGCTACCACTCCTCTTCCTGTACTTTGCATACATCACTACTGAATACTTTTGTTAAGCAAACCATCACTCTATACATCTTAGGAATCCAAGTTTTTTTTTCAGAAGTATTAGACGGTACATTAGAATCAATGACAAGATTTTGCTCTTTAAATCATGAACAGTACAGCTTTGATGTGAACTTTTACTGCTTTGTCATAGAAATAAAGCAGTAATTGTAGCACAGCAGACCCAGTACTGATTAGCAGCCTTGAAGTTAGAGAAAGGGGAGGGTGGGCGTGAACATCCAAGGCCTTCTAGTTACAAGGGTCAAGGACATCCAATAGAGGCTGGGCATCACTGCAGAAAGCACAGTTGTGTAAGTGAACATTACTGTAACAGTAGATTGTGAGTATTGTTGTAGCAGCCTAAGTTATAGGACGGCCCTACCCCACTGCAAATGCCCAACTTCCAAATATGCTCCAAAATATCAGGAACTTGAACAGAGCTACATAAACTAAAAGGAGACAGCTTCAGTGAAAAACTTTACTGAGCAATTTTTTTTTTTTTTTGCCCAGGAGGGAGGTATGGGTTTTTTTTGCCCAGGAGGGAGGTATGGACCCTGAATGCTAAGAAACAAACCAAACTATAAAAAGGTGAACAAATCCACATGCTGCAACACAAATACAAGCAAGAAAAGTGGGTCTAGAGAGAGGGGAGACTACTGCAACAGCAATCTAGAACATCTACAGTTAAGTTTCACTTGCACAAATCTAAGTACATTCAAACATAGATCACCTTTGCAGCAGCCCAAGCTATATGGGTAAATTTCCATAGCTTAGAGAACAGAATAAGGGAGGAACCCAGTAAACAGACTAACAGCTCCTGGACAAGGAGCTAGCAAAGTTTGTTCTCAACATGGAGAAGGAATCCCATTTATAAAAATGTGTAAAAATGTGTAGAGGACCAACTTGCTGCATCTAAAAGTCTACTCCTTTTCAGAAACCACCAAAGCAGCCAAAGCCCTTGAGGAATGGGCTGCAACTCAGGCTGGGAGTTATTATGGAGAGTATAATAAAAGAAATAGCATGAGATGACTTGGAAATGGTTTGTTTTGACACTGTCCTTTCATCTACCTTCACAGAAGCAGCAGCTGATCCTCATGTGCTGGTTCAAATGAAACCAGAGTAAGGTTCTCAAAGCACAAAGTCTCAATCCCAAGGAAGAGCCATCCTCACTTCCTAGGTGGAAGAGTAATTCCCCTTTCAAAAACTGTATCTTTAGTTTTAGAAAGGGGCTCAATTGGCAGACGAGCAGAAATAGGGCAATTGGGGAGTAATTAAAAAAAAAAAAAAAAAAAAAAAATCAAGAAACAAGCAACAGGGCCTGAAAAAGATCCCAGTTCTTGGTGCCAACTAAAAAAAACTTTTCTGCTTACACATATATGGTGTTCTAGTAGTAAGTTGCTTTGCCTCCTTTAGTATCTGATGCAAATAGGAAAACAGGTGACTAAAAGGCATCAAAATTCTATCTGGGCAGTTAATTGAAGAGCTTCTAGACTAGGGTGCAAACTCACCCTGTTTTGAGGCAAGTAAATCCAGTCTGTGGGGAAGCTTGTGGTAATCACCTTTGGCCAAACTGAAAAGGGAAAATCATTGTTGCCTTGGCCAAAACGGAGTCACCACCACAATTTTGCAGTGTCCTTCTGGATCTTAAGCAGCCTGGATATCAGTAGAAAGGGTGGGAAAGCATACAGGAATACTCAGTTCTATGGAAATGGGAAAATAACTACCTTTCAAGGATTGTTTGCAGAGTCCTGGAGAATTACTTGGGCTATTTTAAAGGGAGGCAAATGGATCTTTGTGTCCACCTCAGATGGATCAATTTTTGGTTGAAATTTCAGTTTATACAAGCATTTGTCCTGGTCCAACTGAGCTCATCTTCAAACAAGTTTTGTTTTGATGGAATGTTTGGTGCCTCAAGTGTCAAACTGAGTACATTTGCTACCTTCCAGGCTGCCACAAAGTCTGTAAAAGGGGCAAGATATGGTACCTACCTGTCATGTATTCCATAAGTAGTGCTGTCTCTTTATACCTACAGAGGCCCAAGGGACCAGCGGTGACTCAAGGCCTTCAGAGCACTGACAATTACCAACATTAAGACATTTATGTGCTTTTCTGTTTACAGATCACACAGAACTTGTACTTTTACTCCTCTTGAAACTCCATGCCAGGTTTGAATAATATGTGACTGACTGGATATGGTGAACTTGAAGGGAAAATGGAAGGCCTGGATTATATGCTAATTTATCTTTCCACCATTCAGTATCCCTTTACAAATCTAAGTGGGATGTAAAAGGACAGTGAAGATGCAGAGTCCAGAATGATCTGAGGTACAAATTTATCCTGTGTAGTCTGATCATGGGAATCAGTGATACTATCCAACTCAAAATCTTGAGAAACCACTTTGCAAGATGCATGGTTTCGACTAGAAAAACTTAGAACTGTTGAAACATCTACTTTGGCTTGGGAAGAAAGGCCTTCTTCACCAGTATGAACCAGTCCAAGAATGAAAGTGTAGAAATAAAGCTAAGGAAGGAATGGAAAGCAGGTGTGGAATTTGTTGTAAATTATTCTGATGAAGTCAGTGATATAATCTGATGAAAACGCTAAATAAACCTGTGTTTTTATCAACGTGGTGGTTTTTCTGTGGATCATCATTCTTGGACTGGTTCATACTGGTGTAGTCCTTTTCGTTCTGGTTCTTGGTTTCTAGAAACGCATTCTTCCTCCACACTCACTCCCAACACACCTGGAAAATCATTGTGAGAAAGGATGAGAAACGTTCCAAACACAAATTTGAAAACCCAGACAGTAGGAAATCTTGCATAGTTAAATACTTTTAACAGCTGTAGAGAGTCTGCAAAGATAAGACAATCTTCCAATTAATGAAAACGTGAATGCCTTGAAGTCTGCACTGAGCAATGACTGGACACTGGCATTTTGTGAATACCCTTGGTGCACTGAGGTAAGTCCAAATAAGCGAACCAAATAAGCACATGAAATGCTCTGCAATGGGATGTGATAGTTGCCCATCAGATTCAGCTTTACCATGAATGCCAAGTGGGGAAACCAGAGATACAAGAGAATGGAGAGAGAACATCTTGAACTTCGGAATCTTGAAGAAGGTTTTTGGGGGAAAAAGATCCAGTACAGGCCACCAGGATCAATCATTTGGGAAATAGAAAAATGCTTTAATAAAAAAAAATTGCGTCTGAAATTGGGGGGCACAAGTTCTACGACTCCCCGAGACATGTAAGATGAAAGGAAAAATCTGGTTCTCTGGACAAGAGGGAACCATTTGGAAAGGGAGAATGAATTCTCATTGCAAAGTACACCCCCTTCAGAACCCATATGTCAGACAATCTTATGCCAAAAGGGGAAGAGAAGTCTCAAATGCATGGAAAGGTTGGCGGGGGGCTCAACAGGTGCTGACAGAACAGTCATTGATTAAGGTTTACTTTTTATAGCCCCTTTTCCATTGCTTTTAAAACCTTGTTTGCTGGCTCCTTGCTGCTTCTTCGATTACTGGGGAAGGGAATTTAAAAGGGGAGATTATTTGTTCTGAGGGAAAAAATGGAGGGGGGGGTTGAAAAGTGAGATTTCCTCTTTCATCACACTAAGCATCTCAGCTGCAAAAGGGCCTAAAAACCCATTTATCAAAAGGATAATTTAAAATATTATATTTCAACACCATCAGAAAGATTGAGAAAGCAGAGAAGTGAATTTCAAAACTGATCAAGAAGCTGCAGCCTTTGAGGAAAAATCAGTGTCATCATAGGCACACAAAATGTTTTGTGACATGGGGAATCAGATGACAGAAGCATTAATACATTTTTTTTTAACCTCGCAAGGAAGGATAGCCTTTAACTTCTCCATGTTCTTAAAAGATAATACAAACATACAAGCTGAAAGTATAACATTTTTAAAGTACTAGAATACATTTTCTTCCACAAATTATCTGTTGCTTTTCCAACTTTACCAGGGGGAAGTGTTAGAAGTGATAACATGTTTAACAAAAGCATATTTGCTAGAGGAAACTGTTAGATCTGCTTTAAGATTAGAGTCAGGTAGCCTTGTGTGTCAGAGATATCTTGTATAATTTGTCAGACTTCCTGTGGGCAGGGGGGGTAGCTACTAGTTATGGTGGAGGCAGTGAGAAACTCTCTAAGATAGGAGGAATAGCTGCATCTTTTGGCATATTCAAACTGTAATAAACTGATTTTTGTACTACAGGTGCTTCATTCTAGTATAAATTAAAAACCTCTCATCTTTGTCAAAAAAACTCAGTGACAGCTGATGAAATACTTTCCTCATAATCTGTACTGTTAGAAGAATTTCTTGAATTATGATCACCACCCCTGCAAGGTTTGCTGTTTTGACTGACATTTTCTGTTAGGAAAGGGAAGCAACTTTCTTGCCTGAATAATGAAAAGACAAAGCCTCAAGTTCCATGACAAAATCCATTAAGTCTGTCCTGTCCAGGGAGCCAGTTCCTCTCACTAAGCACATGTACACTGAAAACACTCTAGATACCCTGGCCCCAGCTTCCATCTGGCCTTCTCAGCCAAGCAAAGAATCAACTGTCTCTTTCCCTGACAAGTCACCCTTGGCCCATTAAGGGCATCCATACAGTCACAGGAAACATGGATATACACTAGTTTTTAGTGGTTGCAAAAGCTACAGCAAAAAGACTGCAGAAAAAAGATGGGCAGTTGGGCCAGTCTGAGTAAGAGCTTGCACCCACAGGAGAGTCCCCACCAGCAGGAGAGGAGTCAGCCTGACACCGGAAGATTCCTTGAATTTTTGTGTGTGCAGAGGAAGGTACTATTGCAGAGAGATGAGACTGCTTCACAGGTAAGCACAGGAAGAAATGTTGACCATGGGGAGTGGAACCTGGATGTGCTAGTAAGTTATATGGTAGAGAAGAAGTGGCTGTAGGTAAACCACTGACAGTTCCCCATAACCACAGTATCTTGCTCCAGAGACAAGATCACAATCTAAGTAAATTTCCTGTCAAAAGAAACTTTTCCACACAAAGTTCACACAAGCATTTACATAACTCCCTTGGAAATGAAATGGCAGTCCAAACGCACTCATTTTCACAAAAGAGGTTTTCTTTATAAAATAAAGTGTAACGCTTTCCCCAGTGGGGATATATCTGCCCATCTCTTGAGATTAATATTTTTTAGTCCTACCAGAGGAGCACAATCTTCAGTAGCAAAAAAAGCTCAAGATTTTCACACTCCAACTGTTTTTGTATGGAGCTCTGCTTGAGCTCTTAACATCTGGACTGCATGGAAGGTGCCCTTAGCTTTTGAAAGCTGGATAGTTGTAGTCAGGTAGGGTAGACCTGCATATAGCATAGGATACTGCAGTTGTGATCTATGCAGCAAATTTTATATGCAATGCTAATGATGTGCCCATGTTTATCAAGAAGTGTACACTGCAGCCAAGCATAGAAAAAAATCTGAAAACAGCATTTCAGGCATGCTCATCAAGTGTGTGTGTGTTCGGGGGGGGGGGGTGGATTCGAGTATATGGCAAAAAGCCCCTGATGGCTGTTGGATGACATCCCTATCAGATGGCTTTCACCTCAAGCAGAAAACAGGGGGATGAATGATCAGAATCCCTCATCTCCTGGTTATATGCAACTGGGGTAAACTAGTAACCAACAAGGAAAAGACACAAATGTCTCGCTCAAGACAGAAGCAGTCACCAAAGCAACAGACAGCACTTAGGATAATCAAAAAATTAACCTTTAATAACCAACATTAAGTGCTTTCATCCCTGACGAAGTCTTTTATATGCAACAAGGGACTGAATGAAAAGCAAGGGACTGACTGGCAAGTGCAAGGGAAGAAAAAATATTAAATGCACAGTTAGCTTACAGTTCACATTTAGGAAAAAACAAGAGTGATTCACCCTCCACAACACCCTGAAGCCACTACATTCTTCCAGCTAAATCTAAATTAACTGTTAGGCAAATTTAAAACAAATATCTCTGTTCTGAAATAATGGATAAATCTTCTAGATCCAGAAATTCTAATATAGGCTCTCTCCCAGATCATTTAAATAAAGACTTAATTTCCATCTACCCGTCAAGCCACCTGTTCATATAAACTCACTAAAAATCATTCATCCCACTGAGCTTACTATCATTCTCAGACTAAGCCTCCTTTTTGCATTCAAACAGTGGAAATGTACATTGTATACTTTTAAAATACTTGTTCTGAACATCTCAGACTGTAAAAAAAAATTAAATCTTTTGAAAAAGAAGAATGTGTAAAACTTCAAATCAACCCATCATAACATCTTAAATCTTTTAAGACTTGCAAGAAACAGTTTAGACACTGAAGTACTGCAACAAAAAGCAAGCGTCTTGTTTTTAGGTATCAAATTGGAAAGTTTAATTTCTGCTAATACAAGTCATTTGTGACTTAACATGCATTTAACAAAAATTCCCTAGATATTTAGCAGTCCTGCCACCATTTGTGACGCAGCTTTCCACACAAAAATTCCAACACTTCTAATGCCATGCAATAAAGGCTGAGTCAGGAAAATGTATACACCTTCTACCTCAAGGAACGGTTTCCTTAATTTTGAACGTATTACACAACAAATCCTCATCCTACTCAATCTCCCCAGCGTTTGCTTCCTAAACAAGGCAGCATCATTTTTCAGAGCTGCTAGCCGCCCTCCTACTGTTTAACCTGCTCAGTTATCGTGCCAAAAATCCTCAACTGTTCCAAAATTCCACAATCTCACTAAATCAGCAGATTAAACAAGTTTGCAATCAAATTCTATTTACAAATGAAATTAAAAGTTTAACATGAAAGAATGCCTTTAGTAGAAAAATAGATTTTCAGCAGTGATCAACCTGCATTACAGATGACAACATAAGCTGGACTGATTCACTGATTTTTTTTTAAATATTTTTAACACAGACCAAACTCTCCTACCACTAGGGGAAAACAAGCCCTCAACTTTAGAAATAATCTTTCAAACAAGAATGAAGTACTGCATTTCTCCCTCAACTTTTATTGCAGGTGTTTTCACACAAGGCTTTACATTAGACAATATACTACTACACTATCAGTCTCCATTCTCTCTGATGTAAATATGAAATGCAGTTTGTCAAGGAGTAGATTGTCAAACATCCCATGCTAGAAAATGTAAAACTTAATACTTCATCAGCCTCAAAAAACACTGGGAAATCCTGAAAAAGGAAAAGTTACAGCTCTGTTTAGTGGCACTTTGTACAATTCTAAACTAGTGTCTCTGGCAAAACTTAGTTATCCCCCCACGACCACAGCTGAGGAGTGAAAGTCTCCAGAAATAGAGCCTTGTGCATAGAATACTTTATAGCTCTTTGCTACACCCAGAACACCTGCACAAGGAGTGACTGACACTATGTAAAATGGCCATCACTTCTTAACTAGTATACAAAACCACTGTTTGTAAGCTTCCAAGTCAAGAACAGATTAACAAGTCTTACATACTGCCTAACAGTCATGCATCCTACGCAAACAAAGCAGTCATTTATACAGCCATAACTACAGAAGAGTCAGCTGAAATTATATACACAGCTTGCAGAGACCTACCTGCATAGGTACAATAATGACAATCATGCTCCCCCAACAGCTTGCACCTGGGACAGCTACTCTTCAGCCTTACCCTTCAGAATTGAGCTTACAGTAAGTTCTTAGGTTGCTAGCATTATGACATTCTAAGAGTAAGTATCCCAACTCAAAGCAACCTATTAAAAAAAGGAAACCAAAAGGACAGACTGGTGCCACAAAAACAGCAAGACAAGGATATTCTTTATATCTACAGTCAAGCTACCTACAAAAAAGTCCATCTCAGCCCAGAGTCAAATTGGTACAATAAAAATATAGTAATACTAGAATATCATTTCTATAGACAGTTAATTCTACTACTTATAATTGTTAAATGGGAAAATCTAACAGAGCATTGTCGGCTTTCTCAGGAAATTCAGATAGAAACTCCAGCACACTATTCTAACAGCTCAAAATGAATATAAATGCATTTACAAGGATTTATAAAAACTCGCATCCCATAACTGGGCAGAAAAATGTGAGCACTATTTCTACATGGACTGGTTTAATCTGGCTAGGGCTCTGACCTCCTATTAGGGAAAGCAGAAGATTTGGACGATGGAAATGTATCCAGGGCATTGGAAAAAATCCCCTTTGTCTAGAGAGCTTCTTACTGCAGTGACAGAAAATGCCAAAATGGAGTTTAAATTTGAGAGCAAATGAAGGTCTCTCAGGTGAGGTGATGACACTGCACACATGTGGCTCGGTCATGCTGAATGCAATAATTCCTTTGAGCAAGCTATAGAAACGGATTTTCCACGTAATCTAGAAAATGAAAAGGTTCTCTTTCACAAGACTTGACAATGGAAAAGGAGACATCCAAACATATTGGAAGAACTACTCATGCCAAACCACAAGTGCCCAGAGATTCCTCAATTTTGTCAATGCAAATGCTTTGGTACAGCTAGTTGATACTCCCACAAGAGGTGATATCTTGGACTTGGTATTAACCAACATGAGTAACCACTGCAGCATTATCCTTCCTGGTAAGATCGGACCATAAAGTGGTCACTTTTAAAGTCACCATCGCCCCAAACCCCCCACTCTAGCTAGGGTCAAACAAAAAACTTCTCCAAAGCTGATTACAGCCTCCTGAGGACTGGTATAACAGCTTCACAATCCCTCTCCCCCAGGAACGGGCACCAGTATCCAAAACTATACCAAAGCACTATACCAACATTTATATAGATGCATGGAAAGAGGAATACTGGACAGGACTAAATCATCCCCCACAAGGAAAAGTAAACATGTCTGGTGGATATCCGCAATAAATAAACTAAGAAAAACATTGCTGTCCAGGACCAAGAAGGAGCAGGTGCCCAATTGGAAGCTATCTCTCCTTAGCATGAACAAGCAAATAAGACTAGTGAAATCCTCCAATGTAAACTTCAAGTCCAAATTGGCTACATCTACTAGAGACAATCATAAGACCTTCTTCACATATGTCCACAATCTCAAAGGAAGTGCCCAGATCTCTTAACTGGTGGTCAAGGACACTGCATATACAAATGCTGTAGATCTAGCAAACTTGCTAGCTGACAGATTCAGCAAAAATTTCACCCCTCTGTCCCCCCCCATCAGTAAATCAGGAGATTCACAGTACCTGCCCCTTCCATTTATATCTAGGGATCAGGTCATCACTGCTCTCAAAGGCAAACAATATAGCCTCCTAAGGACCCAATAACATCCCAGGCTGTATCCTACATAAACTCAGGCAGGAACTTGCAGCACCATTAGTCCCGCTATTCAACCAAAGCCTGAATACCGGCTTTGTCCTCGCTGAGTGGAGGACAGCCACTATCATCCCTTTACACAAAGGTGGAGCATCCACTGATCTGGGAAATTACAGACCTATTATCCTGATTTGCAAGGCCATGGGAGGGATTATTACATACCTCATTAACAAGGACATTGGCAACCTCCAAAACACTCAATCCCACACAGTTTGGCTTAATCAAGGGGAGGACATGTCTGTTAAATTTGGTCAACTATTTTGAGACAGTCACCAAAGCCATGGATGAGGGGAAGACTGTGCACACCGCCTACCTTGACCTGGCCAAAGCCTTAGACACTATCCCCCACTCTGACATGATAAACTCTCAGCTAGGCATCAATCTGTAGGTTACCAGATGGGTAGCTAACTGGCTCACTGGTAGAGCCCACCTAGTCAAAATAGGGGAAGCCACCTCAAGCAGTAGACCCATATTGAGTGGAGTACCCCAGGGTTCGGTCTTGGGGCCTCTTGTTTGGGATATGCATTTCTGATGTGCAGGCTAAAACCAGTGGGCTATGGCTGGCCAAGTTAGAAGATAACTGCAAGCTGGGCATCATCATCAATTCCCCTAGTGACGTGGACATCCTCCAACAGGTCTCACCCAAACAAATGACTGGTGCCAGAAACATGGCCTGAAGCTGAATACCAAAAAATGCATTATCATCCCCTTTGGGGAGAGTGCAGTCCCCACAAATTATCATATTAACAATGTCCTAAGAATGGAATCAGTTGAGGGGGATTTGGGTATCCAGACTGATAGCAACCTGACTTTTGACCACCATGTTGCTTCCATTGTATGGATAGCTTTCTACATGGCCCACCTCATAAGTAAGGGTATCTCATCCAGGGACAAAGAGGTCATAACATCCCTGTATTCTTCCCTTAAGGCCCATTATGGAGTACAATGCCCTGTTCGGCATGTACCTTGCAAAGCACATGCAGCAGCTGGAGAGACTACAGAGGTTCCTCAGCAGAAGAATTCAGGGCCTCAAAAATCTACCATACACATATAGAAGGATAGAGCTTTTAGCCCAAGTTTCAGACTCCTCAGAGGTGACCTCTGTCTGGCATACAAGGCAATCTCGGACCCTGCCTTGAGGCAACTGCTGCATATCTGCAAGTCAAGCTCCACTCAAGTAACTGGCACGTGCAGCCTCAACCTGGTCTGAGGCATCAATAGATCTTGTTGTCAGGACAGATGCGTCTCAGAGACTCCCCATTTGTGGAATAGACTCCCTCTCCAAGTCAAGCAGAGTATATATTTACCCCTTTTTAAGAGCAACCTGGATAACTGGATGGGAAATAGAAAATACATCCTTGGGATACCACCAGTGTCCCTGCTGGACAGGGGTATTGGGTGCTGATTTGTCTAAACATGGGCTAAATTCTTGCCTAGGCTTATAAGGGCCTCAGGGCCAATACCTAGTAAATTCCTATGATCCTATTGGAGCGAGAGAGAGAAAAAGATAAACAGACGATCATGTTGAAATACCAGCAAGATTTGACACTCAATGTGGTTGTGGCTTCAGATAAGAACTGTACATGTGCCTCTAGAGAACAGTAATAGATGAAAGTCAGTCAAGTAGCAGTCCTACATATATAGCTACCGGGGATCATTTACAACCGTTGTGGTATTGTTACTGACCGGCTGTTAAGGGACAATACAGGGAATACTCTGTTTTCATATTAAAGACTCATCTGGAAAATATTTTGGATGTTTAAATTTATGAATGCTGAGTAAAAGATTTACAGGTTTGTGCTGGAGAAAATACAAGCCCTGGAATGCATGTCATTGCAAATACCACTGACAGAATGTAGCTCAGAAATTGTGTCAAGAACACTGAAGACATTAAGGCCTAAGAGTGATTCATTTTAATACCTTCAAGAATTTTTTTTTTCAAGGGGATTGTGAAGGTTATGAGGATATATGCATTCAGAAAATGTGAAACGTCCAGGCTCAGGTTTACTTAGTGCAACCTAAAGCCGGTTATTTTTTTGGAAGAGAGGGGTATATTTGATTCACAAGTACAAAATGTACACGTGGGGAAACAGGACATTCTAACACAGGATCTCAAAATCATGGCCTTCAGGGCTCATGCAGCACTGCAGGTCACATACCCTTAGCTGGAAGCTACTATACACAGGAACAGCTGTGCAGTGTTTTCATACTGAAGCTTGTGGCCATTGGCTTAGTGTGCTGCTCCTCATACAGCCCTACTGTCATTTGAGTTACAGAATCTTTTCTAAAGCTTCACATAACTTGGACAGCTTGCAAAACTGGCTTATGCTCGGGGGGGGGGGGGGGGGGCAGAGGCTGACAGGGCAAGACTTGAAGCATCTGTCAGTAACAAAGACAAGTGAGAATGGTGTTCAATATACAGACGGGACTATAGGGGGAAAAGATGTGAAGGAACAGATGTTTTTTCAGCATGATTTCAACAATATGAAATAGCAGTGAATGCGAAAAGTGGGTAAGAAGAAAATATCTTAAGAGCAAAAAAATAAAGATCTGCCCACAAAAAATAAAACTCCCATGCAAAAGGGTAAGATACGTCATTTGAGTGTGAAAAAGCACGATGCGCGCATTGGGAGAAAAATGGAATGAAAAAGTTGGATGGCTTTAGGCCAACTGAAAATTAAACAGAGGACAGAGAATGGTGTAAAGGAGAATAGTGTATATAGATATACAGTAATAAATGACAAATACTAAAATGAACTGATTCACAAGTCATGGTATGGCCTGGGAGGTAGACTAAGTAATACAGTAAGTAAAGGAAGATATTGCAAGTTGCATACATCAATACTGAAACTGCAGTCTAGCCTAATAGCTCCCTTCAGCTAAAGGGTTATAACACTCATTCACTTCAAATATCAAAAGGGGAAGTTACAGGAAAAAAAGCTGGTGCAGACATGAAAAAATGGAATATTTTTGAGTGGAAATTTAAGTTGAGAGACAAAAACAGACAAGTCAACAGAAAAAGAATTATATGGTGTATACTAGTGACCCAAGAAAAAAGTACTTCTACTTATTTTCTGATCCTGTGACCGTACGGGGAGAATTTGGAGAAAGTTTGTGCAACATAATTCAAGGAAAAGAGATCTAGGGGCTGAATGGAAATACCATTGAGCAGGATTTTAAGCAAGACAAATTAAACTAACATGAATTTGAGACTATACTGTAAATCATAGCATCATGAACAGGAAAAGCAAATGTGGAATGATATATACAGAATGTGGAAGAATTTACTGAGGAAATGAGCAGCATAAGGCATGTGTACATTGAAAAATGTTAGAGGCATGGTTATACCTGGGAAGGGAAGGGTACACAAATTCACAACTGTGGAAAAAGTGTGAGAATTACTGAAAAAAATTTATGTTACAACAATGAAGACCTTGTTGGGTAAGAGAATTGAACAGTACTCTAAAGACAACACGGGAATTTATGTAGTATGGGATGAAATTATGGGGGTTAACAGAAGATTAAATCTAGAAAATGAGAAATCGATAGATTGTGAACTGGAAATAAGACATTGGAATTTTCATATTAAATGAGGAAAGTTTGAAAACATTAGTAGAATTAGATGTAGTAACGAAAGATCTTATATGGATAGCCTGTGCCATAAGACCAAGAGAAGTAGGGTTTGAGAACAGTGGAAATTAACATGGAAAGTGGTATATATATATATATATATATATATATATATATATATATATATATATATATATATATATATATATATATAATGCTGTTGGCCAATTGGGTTGCCTAAGCAGATGGAAACAGAAATTCATGGTTACAAGAGTAAAAAGATGCAAGAGAATTGCTAATTGAAGTTGTGGAGGATATAACTGCATTTTATATGACGTAAGTGCACATACACTAAAACTAACATTTTCTATCTTACAGTACATATACATATCTTTATTTTACATTCACTCCAACTTCAGATTGCTCAGTTCCCACTTTCCCTTCTACCTCACTCCCTCCTGATTATTATTCAGTATATTTCCCACAAATCCCATTCACTGTACAATTTGCTCCATCCTTTTGCTACAGATTCAACCTTTTATCTCCTTTATAACACCTAGTACTTCAATTAAGTGGTTTAGATATTAATTTCCATTTTCTTAATTTTTTTTAGCAAGCAGCATTAAATGTAGTGTGACCTTACTATGTTTAAGCAATCCAAATCCTAATTTCAGTTCAAAATTTCCTTAGTTACAACTATATGCTCCTCTGACATTTTGGATAAAGTACTCTGTACTGAATAAAAATGTGCCAGCTTGTCACATTCCCAAACATTCCCAGTTACAATCGCCTTCCAATCACACCTCCAGCATTTGTAATCAACCTGATGAAAAATATCCTCCTAAACCTTCTAGACTGTTGCATACTTTCGAGGCATAAATATGAACTCACATTGTACCTTTGTAAATTGCCTTTCCTTTCACAATTCTCTCCCATCCTCCAAATTACTCGTTTTTATCATGCAGTATTTTATATTTGCTATTAATTATCCCTTTAGCAGCAACTTCGTCTAGACTACTAAAAGCTCAGAGCTAGTCTTTCAGTTAGCAGTCTCCTATCCCTTTCTCTCTTCTTATGCTCATCAATTCCTGTTGGAGAAAGCAGTCTAAATTGCAGTTCAAATATCTGCTCACTCATTCCATTATTTCTTTCTAGTTATTTGCTTCCCAATACCTTAGTTCCTTTACTAATTTACTCCAGAAAATTGCAACCCCCTCTTGCCTACGTTTCTATACCTCTACTTGCAGTCATTTCTACTGATAAACATTCTTTCCCATGTTGGCTTAGATCCTAGATAATTTTGCCACTTTATTCTTCTTGAGCTATATCCAAAATTCTGCTTTATTTCTATACTTCACCTTCATTATCACTTTTCATTTTGATTCATAACCTATATATAATCTTTAACTGCATGGCTCTAAAGTATTCCTTCAAAATCAGATAATCCTACACCACCTTGTAATGTGGTGGAAGTTTCATCACACATTTTTGCCATCTCAAATTCTTTCAACCTTAATCTACAGTTTGCTCTCGTATACAACTCTGGTATATTTACCAAAAGGTACTAAAAACACTTTCACTACTTGTATCTAAATACAAAATGTGAGAAGCCAGAAAACTTTGTTTACATCACTTTTTAGTTCACATATCCTTAGCAGCAGTAACAAAATTTTTAATCCACTCACCTAAATACTTCATCTCATCCCCCCATAAGTATGGATCTTGCTGAAGTAATTTACTGGAGTGTACATAGTTTACTGCTATAGCCTTTGTTTCATCTTGTATTCTGAAAAAAAGAATTCTCAATGTGCAACAGCACCAAAATGTCCTTTTCAGGACTTAATACAAAATAAAGCCACCTTCTGGATATCACACCAGCTGTATACTTGAATTTAAGTTCCTTATTGTCTTTGCCAATGACTCAATGTAAAGCAAAAACGGGGAAAGTTACATTCCTTCCTGGTTCCTCTGTTCAAGGAGCATACCAGCCAGAGAGGACCCCCACCTTAATTCTTCCCTCCAGCCCTTCAGTCATCCCCCTTAAGTCTTATTCTATCAGGGAACACAAATACTGTACTGCATCAAGACCTCATGCTTCCTTCTGGAGCAATTTATTAGTGTTGTCAAATGTTGCCTCATCTTCACAAAACTACATCAATCCAGATCTATCAATTTTAAAGCCTTTGTTATTATCTTATCTTACAATGAGAGATGCTTTATAATCTGGTTTAAATTTGAAAATGGTCTATACGAAGCAGTTTCTGAAGGGTAATAGAGCTACCATAACTTTCTTCCAAGAGGCTAGTAATCCCCACTTTCTTCCCTTCACAATGTCCAGGATACCATCTGTTCCAGAAGACTTCCTTATACATTTTTCTCTCATCTCTTCCTGTCTTTGCTATTTGACACCTTTACTAAAGGTTTAGATCCAGTGGTTATAGTATGGGCAGCAGGTTTAGATCCTGTGGTTATAGTATGGGACATGTGGTGAAGGCCAGTAATTATGTCTATGTACTTGATAGACAGGAATTACTGAGTTATAAGGATCACAGTTACTGCACCACAACCCAACAGGTTTGTAACTACCTATATGCCAGAAACTCGGATACTCTGATCCAAAGCGTGCACAGACACTGGAATATCCTACAATGTGGTTATGAGGTGGCTAGTAGTATTCCAGACAGATGTTTATTTTCTTTTCGCAAAGGTAAAAATCTAAGTTCCTGCTTCAGTCATTACAAACATAGTAATGTTAATAATCATTCAAAATTTTTACAGACCACACTGACTGGAGAACCATTGACTGGTTGTTTTCCTTGTGGCCATTGCACTAATTGTGATCATGTATGTAAATCAAAACAATTTACTAGCAGAAATTGTGCTCTGGTTTAGTAGTGAATGGCTTGTATATTTTGGCCACATGTAATTGTGGCTCATTCTACACTGGACAAACTTCCGGCCACTCATACTAAGAATATCAGAACACATTAGCAATATCAAGAACAAAAAGGTTAATAATGCACTTTACAAACACCAATTGGTACTGCCAAATTTTCTTTTATGGTCATTGATATTATAAAAGGGAATCGATCCAATAAGACAGGTTGGCATTCCATTCTAAATGCTAAAGAAAAGTGGATTGTTAAACTAGGGGGATTATTCCCACCTGGTCTCAATGAACAATTTTAGGAAGAACCAATGAGCTCTGAGATGGGCTTATTTAAACAACAATGATTGATTTACTTGTTTCACACTGAGGAAGGCTGTGATATTGTCCTGCCGAAACCGGTCTGTTCATTTGTTGTTTATTTATTGATAAAAGTTTTTCAGGTCACAGTATGCTGGCTCTATTCTTTGGTTTGCTGGTAATTTGGTTTGAGCCGTGCATTTGCCTTCGTGCAGGTGGTTTCCTTTAGATGTTACCTTTACTAAAATATCACTTGACAGAGGCCAACATTCATTAACGGAAAAACACTTTCTATTTACATATATATTTTTTAAGTTCAACATTACATAAATGGCTGTATTCCTGCTTCCCTTAAACATCACTCTTCCTCCTGAATATTATGCATGCATTGTTCCCACAATTTCCACTTATTTCTATGTAATTACCTCCTTCCTTTTTCCAAGGAACTCTTTTCCAGTTATTTTCTCTTACAAATATTCAGAACTTCAAAACTTCAAATACAGTTTTACACCAATTTCCATCTCTAGCAACTGCTTTCTTGGCAGCAAATTACATTTAATATGACCTTTATATGTCTAGGCAATTCAAAATGTATCACAGCGCAAACAAAATTTCCTTTGTTACAGCCATTTGGCTCACCAGTATTTATAACGTTGCACTCTACAGGGGATTTTTAAAATTTGCCAACTCATATTCCCATAATATTCTGTATCTGTTATTCTCTGTGATCTGAATCCAGAATACCACTTTTTTTAGCTTCCTTTTTGAGCTTCCCCCTGCCTTAGTCAACCTTTCCATTTTGAATTAAAACCTTCTGCTTGTGCCATGTATGAGCCTCAACTGTGTACCTCTAAAATATCCCCTTCAAATCAAGTAATTCTAAACTACCTTTTTCTATTTGAAGGATAATCTTATCCTATTTTAACTCTTGCCTTCTTCGCCTTCCTTAAACACCATTTGTCCACAACTTCTCTGGTTGATAAATATGCCTGACCCATATACAAAACTAAAGGGACTAAACTTTTTCACAGACTATTTCAATAACCATAAACAGCTTTTGCATCATCTTTTAACCAATTTTTTGCTGAACCATTTGTGCATGGGTAGACAAATTAGGATTTTATATGCAGTTCCTTAAGGAGAACCACTACCATAAAGATTATATTTGGAAGGCATTCTAAGAACTATCCTTTGTTTCATCTTCATTAAGTTTATATCTGGAAACGATTAAGCTGTCTCAAAATGTTCCACAACACTGAGATGTAATTTTTCTGGATTTATCAAGTACAATATCTGCAAATAAAGTTGCTACCATACCAATTGTATCCTTGCATTTCAGAGTCCCTTATTTCCTTTGCCAATGGCTCTAAATATAAAGGTAAGGGGAAAGACGACACCTCTGACCTGGTTCTTCTGTTCAAACTTATCAGACAGGAAACCCTTCCACTTTAATTCTTGCCTCTAATTCTTTACATATCCCAATATTAACCTTATTATATCAGGAAATGCAAATGCATCCATTGCTCTACACAAATCCCAGCTTGCTCTTATCAAATGCTTTCTCTATATCAAAATCCACTAACAGCAGTATTTTCTTAAATTCTGCTTCCCTCTGGATCACCATTGTTCTATTAAATTGCCAGATTACTCCCTGCCACAAAACAACATTGATCCATGTCAATTTTGGCAACGTTTGCCACCTGTTTAGCTAGTGCAGACAAACAATTCTATTTATGGTTTAAAATTGAAAAGGGTCTGTATAAAGCTAGTTCAGATGAATCTTTACACTCTAGGTAACAGCCACAACAGCTTTCTTCCCGGATGTTGGTGGTTCCTCTACTTTTAAAATACTGTTAAATAAAAATCTCCCAGATCTTTATCACTTCTCTTCCAACCTGTAGACATCCACAGAATACCATCTGTTCCTGGACACTTTCCTGAATACGGATTCTATGCAAGTTTTTCTTTCGTCTCCTATTTTAACTGTTAATTATGCCAAGATTAGAGACACATGAGCATCAATTAAGCATTCCATAAATATATTTCCATTTGAACTCTATTTCCACATTTTCCTGCTTTATACAACTTTTATAAAATGTCTGAAATATCTCCAATACCTCTACAGGATCTCTGGTTATTTGTCTTGTTCTAGGCTTCCTATGCTCGGCAACAAATTTTTCTACTTTGTTGCCCAAGTCATTGTGCTAAAGTCTTTGTGCTCTGTAGTTGACAAAAAGGTTGCTTAACAGCACTTTTTCTAACCTCATGGATTAGTCAGATACACCATTATTTTCTCTTCAGCACTATTTGTGCCTCTTGTTCTGCGATACTCCCCTCATCTGTCAGTAATTTACCTGTGTCAGTCCACTCTTGGGTAATTCCTATTTCTTAACCATTTCTTACTTCTACCCTCATTTTAAACTCCATTTTCATTTTATCCCACATGCTAGCTATAACTTATGAAAATATTTCTATATTCCTGAACTCAAATTTTCACCATCCCATCTACATATTAGAGCCTATTGGAGAAAATGTAAGGAATGGGAAGTGCCAGTGTTCCATTTTTATTTCATTACTCTACATTTTTATATTTTTTAATTGGTGCATGATCTGAAATAGTTATTTGATGTGTTGAAGCTTACAATTAAATACACGTTACTGTGAAATTCAATTTCTATTTTGTTTTGCCCAGTTATTGTATTTTGGAGAATATACAAATTCCCTCAGAGTTCCTACTAAATTCACATTTTCCATATTAACTATTTTATAAATTTCTTCAGGAATCTACTCTCTTGTTATACTTTCCCTTCTTGGTCACCCCATTCATCCTCACAATTGCAAGTTAAGTTCCATTCCCCACCGATAAGTATTCCCTATTGAAAGACTACTTCTCCCAACATTTTAATCTCCATAATACATGTTTTTGGCAGAATACAAATACATATCAGTGTAACCCTCTCCTCCTTTGCAACAGCCCCTTACTAACAAATCTACCATTGCCTTTTCCCTATTGTCTATTGCACCCCGTCTAGCAACTAGTATAATTGCTCCCCCTTTCCCTTTGCCCAGATATTCTACTGAAGCCATCCATCATGAAATCCTCTGTCAAATCCACATGCACATTTCTTCCCAAATGCATCTCCTACAGCACTATTTGCACTGTGCCATTTATTAATTCTATACTTTGTCTATACCAGCAAGACAAGATATGGACAGCATAGCCAACATGATAAACGGCGGTTACGTTTTTTTCTGAAGGTGCATTTCCACCTTTCCTGTTACATGCATACAATGTTTGGCAGTCTAATATTTTATACAACTGGTTCTTATAATTTGAACCTTATTTTAAGACTAATGAAATACCCTCAAACAAAACTAAATACAGTTTCAGAACACTCCCATACCCTACTAACTTAGAACGATTTATGTTTTAAAAAAAAAAACTTAGACCTCTAGATAGGAACAATTGCTTCAAATAAACAGCTGCGTCCTAAAATTAAGGTTACCCATACTACAGCTTGCATTACCACTTACACAGATTGCTGCAATTTTTACTCCTTCCAGATATGAAAAACATTCTGTGCTTTCTGAAATTAACATATAGCCCAAGAAAAAGCGTACCAATTTTAAATAAAATTGTACATTGTTCTATTAAATGCATTAAAGTATTAAGGCTGCTAGACAGGTCATCTCTTATTCACCACCCATAATTTCAAATTAGTTCACTGAACTGCTTTTATCACTGTACCTTTAAATTGTGAATTTTCTTCAGTAAAGAATGCTCAGAACAAGATTGTTTACTCCATGTGAACATATTTAGCAATGAATCTTTGTAAATTTCACCCAGAGCATAATGAAGAGCTGCCTTCAGCTGCAGTCCGACTCCCACTGAACATTTGTTAATGGAAAAAAAGTTAATATCGCTGTTGGTGTAAGACATTTTTATGGCTTCCATCATGTTTTTTTCCAAGACTACTTTATTACAAAAAAGGGCATTAATCTAGACATTCACCTATGTAAAGACAATATATCTTAATTCTATATGTAACGATACTTGTAGTTTTTACACCCCAGCTCCACCCCCAGCAGCTAAGATCATAAAGTACAGTTTTGTACCTACCATAAATGTAGATGTTCGAAGATCCACATTGCTGCAGTCATAACTAGTGGGTAGTCCTGCGTCGGAATAATAAAGTAGTATTAGGCGCCGGTCATGGTCGCTAGGATCTGACGTCAGTACGCCTTGTACTAAAAGCGCGCGACCGAGACGCATATCCCCAGTCTTTCTTGCCCCAGATGTCAGAAGGCCCTAAAAAGAAAGGCCATAGCCAAACAGAGAAACATCCAACCACCCACCACGTAACAATATTTACAACAACAAAAACACACACAACCACCCCAAACAGTGGGGAAGGAGGGAGGAGGGGAGATTGATCGGTAGCAATGTCGCTGAACTATAACAAGTACAGAGTAGGTACAAAACTGTACTCTTCACTTCACATTGCATTGCTGCAGTCACTTAACTAGTGGGTAAGCCAAAGGGAAAAAGGTAAAGAGGCAAATAAGAAAAGCATGGGAGCTGCTAACATGCTGTGTAAACATGCCCAGGGCAAACCTGCAGTTAGATTTGGAGTAAAGAGGATGTAAATAAAAAAAGTGTGCACTGAACTCCAAGTAGCTGCCTCCTCCAGTAGCCTTTTAAAAAATTAAAGCAGTAGAAAAGTAAAAGTGCCCTAGTTAGCCAGTAGGTGAGTGGAATGAGGTCAGCCTCCCTTCTGATCTCTTTTGAAACATGAGAATAAAATAATAAGCAATGCAATAATCCATTTGAAAAGAAATTGTTTGTTTCCCCTCTCCCCTCCCATGAAACAGCACAAACAAAAGAAACAATGAACTGTTGAGACTGTCTGAACCCTTTAGTTCTGCTCAAATAATAACAAGACTGCCTGTGAATATCCCTTTAGTTTGGGGATCAGCATAAATTTTATTCAAATGAATAGATGCAGGCAAATGAATAGATTGGTTTACTTTTTAACAAAACAACTGATTAGGTAGGGTTGATACAAAGGGGTTAGTTACCAAGGAGGCCCTATCAAATCAGGAAGAGCTCAACTGCCATTAGAGCCTGTAATTCAGATACCCTTCTAGCAGACGTGACTAACAACAAAAATGCAAGATAAAAAAGCAGCACAAGAAGACAAAAACTTCAAAGTGAAAAGGACTTTAAAAAAGAAAAGGAGGTAATTATCCCAGGAAGGGAACACAAAATGGAGTCTGTCCCAAGGAGTAAATGAGCCTTAGAAAGTGCTTGAATAAGGAATGGAGAATAATGGCAGAGTGAGCAGAAATGGCTGCAACATGAATGACAACAGAGAAAGCAGAATGGCTGAAAGATGAACTAGAAACAGACAGTAACTCTGAAAGATTATCCAAGAGAAACAAAGAAACTGAAAAAACACTCAAAAAAAAATTAATTGAAATACAAAAGAAAAAATCTCACTCCCAAAGAATCGTCTGCATTTTATTGTTGTAAACTTTGTACCTCTAAAATAAACCTCCAAAAGTTGTTCCAACCAGTCTGAATAGAAGGGGTCAGGCAGGGTCTAGAACAGAATACATTGATAAAGGTTGTATCTGTTCTTGATAAGGACAAATTGTGTGGGATTGCCAAAGGTGTGGAATTGATGGCAGGTGCCAAGGGAGGCCAAGGAGCCTGCCGTCCTAGGCTCCTACACAGAATCTGGTTGGTGCCAGGACTGAGCTAAATCATGGTGGGCTTGTAGTGTCACGACCTTCAAGAGCACCTTGGGAAGGAGGAGCAGAGCAGAGAGGGTGACAGATAGACAAGGAAGATTCCAATGACTGAATGAAAGACATCCACTTCTTCCAATGGGCTTTATGAAATTTGGTTTTGTGGCAGGGATCTTTTCTGTTAGAGAAGCTAACAGATATATCTCTGTCTCCCCAAAAAGCACTTCGTTCAACGTCGTAAATACATATCTCCACCAATTTCCACTCGGGGATGGGTGTCTGCACTCTCCCAACATCCGAAAAGGTGCCTGCAAGCTGGCAGAAACCTTGCCTGAAGAGTGAGGTGCAAAACACAAGCAGCTCCCCAGCAATCATAGCTTGCCCGGCAAAAGAGCTTATGGGTTGGTGCACCCTGTTGGTTTGTTGATATGCTGATGTAGCTGTGTTGTGTGTTTGAATCAATCTAGTTCATGTGTTGAAGTAGAAGTTAGAAAGCTTAATTATGCAAATTGAATTTCCCTCCTAACTGTCCCTGTGATATGTCTAATGCTGAAGTCGTGCAGGCAGAACATCTTGACTTCCATTGAGGGTGCTGAGGTGTGCCTGAAGCAAGCCTTGATAGATTCTGATAGATCTGACTCTCTGTCTGTCTGGAGTCCCTTGTTTAGGTCACATAGTCCATTCCTGAGCCCAAACTCCTTCACTTGAATGCAAATTGTCATTGAGAATAATGATGTCCAAATATGCAGTGTTGAGTCAGGACACTTTTTGAGATACCAGAGATACCATTGTATATTCCCTCCCATTGGGCAGCAGTACAGGGGCAGATGCCATGAACTTAGATGAGGGTCAAAATGCCATCATGTCAGCCTGGTTCCAGCAGCCACAGGAGACACATGTAGGTTAAGATTACCTTAGCTTGCTTTATTTTGTTGTCTGTCTCCGAAAGGCTGTATTCAGTCTCACATGTAGAAAGCACACATGTCCTGGAGATGTTACTAGACTGGACTCTTACTTGCTCACTCTTTATTTAATACACCTAGAGCACCTACAACATAACAACACCACAGTGAAGTAGTGAAGCTTTGTCTTGAGCTTGTCTTTGTCTTGAGCAAAAATAAGGGTCAATTTAAGGATAAGATAAATTCATATTCTTCTTAACCTTAAGAAAGCTTGGGCCTGAGCTGTGAACTTTTGTAGCGCCCAGGGCAGTCAGAAAGCCAAACCTGATAACAATGATCCAGCCCTAAAAATCCCAAAAACGCAGGAATCTGATGGTTTCCTTGAGATGGAATGAAGATAAGATATGATCTCTTGCCTAGCAGAGGCAGAAGTCCAATTTGGTCCAATGATCTTTGCTGAATGTCCAGGTATGTAAATGACAGACAAATCTGTTGGTGGCCTCCAGAATTTCGGTACAAGTAAAGTAAATCCAAAATCCCAGCCCACTGATACTTTTTTCCCTGGAGGAACCCATTTGTAAAGGCCCAGAAAAAATGCCGTGGCCTGGCCTTTGCTGAGACCTGTATCGCTCATAACCATTTGTAAAGTTGTCCTGGGTGGTAAAGCCAGCTTTGCGGTTTGCTTTGAAGAGTACCCATTTGAACTGGGCACTTAAAGGATCGGTTTTGCCTGTCAAAACTTAATTTGTCTTGGTGAGGAGCGTCCAGTACCCATTTGTCCTGGGTGACTAATGCCCAGTTTTGGGTCTGCCAGGAAAGAACCCTGGCCGAGACTCAGGTCATTAGGTCTGTTTCTACAGCCAAGACTAGGATCCCTCTGGAAGGACTGATGAGTTTGAACTCTGGTCCCTGCCTCTACCTGCCTCCTGTAATCAGGGCTCTGGAAGCCCGCCCTAGGTCATAAATTCTGCTGTTAAACTTAGTCTTCGATTAGAAGCAGGAGACAGTCACAAAAGAAAAGACTTAAACTTCATAGCTTGGGCCTTGTCCATCATTATGGAGAACCATACTAAACTGAGTGTCTTCCTTTCGGCACTGCAACTATAACTCCCACCATGGAGCCTTCAGTTCTGATTCCAACTAGGCGTGAGACACGAAAATAAGATCCAGTGGCAGCCACTGAAAAGAGAGGCTTGTAAAGCATCAAAACCACTCTGCAAAGAATGCTTACTTCCAAAGCATCACTGGCAAGGAACCAAAATCACTAAGGGAGAACACTTCAGGGCCCTCAGCAAACCTAATCGATTTCAAAACCCCAAACTGAAAATTTTGGTACCTCTCTGAGCCTCTTTACAAGCCTCTAAGCCCTCTTGCAAGAGATCAAGGAAAATTCTCACCCCACTGCCAGAAAAATTCTGAGTCTTGGGTCCTAGGAACTGGATTCTTTAAGCCCTCATTGCAAGACCCCTTAGGTCCCTGGCTCTAGAGTTCTTATCCATAGCTAGGGCTCTTATACAAATAGAAGGGAGCCTCTGGTACTCTGTAATACCCCACAGAAAGTCAGCCTGAGGGCTCTAGAGATTGGGCCATAAGGGCTCTGGTACTAGCAAATATTTGCTTCACATCCAGCTAGTATATAGCTAAGGCCTATGCTGTGGCAGAGAGTTAAGAAGAAAAAACATCAGGAGGACAGAGGAGAAACTGGACCCTTCCAGAGGAAAATGTTGTGTGGCAAATGCAAGAATTCTAAAAAATCTTGAATTCTCAGAGGGATCTGAGAGGACCCATTTAAGCCGTTTTCTCATATAAGAAAATCCTCATGAAATGCCCTGTAAATGAAAAATGAGCTGAATGAGGCTCAATCCTTCCGGAAATCAGCTCTTGAGCATTTCCTGAATCTGGGAAAATGAAGCCTCAGAAGAAAATGAAAATCTCTAGAGTTTTCTACATGTGCTTTTAGGTGGAGACTCTGATAGAGTAGGGACTGATGCCCTCTATCTATCAAACCAGGCCCATAATCAGAAGGTGTTTTTAAGACTGAACCCGAAGGCCTAACCACTGATGCCAGAGATGAAAACAAAGCAACCTGGCCCAGGCCTGCAGAAGCCAGACGCCCCTGAGAGGCCTGATCTTGTAGGCTTAAAGGTTCCTGAGATTCAACTGAAAACCTCGGCTGAACCGCAGCCTCTTGCGAGGCCCCTATTAAGCGGCCCGACTGAGACACCTATGAAACCTAGAACAACCGATTTCTCCCACACTTAGCGGTAGCGGGCGCCGCGGGATCCGACGACATTTTATACCATACCCGCCATCAAGACAAGCTTCGGCACAACTCAATCGACGCGGAAGAATCCTTGGCATCTTTTAGCACAAGAGATTGCTATACATTCCTAAGAAATACAATTATTCACACCTTCGACATCCGGATTATTAACCCGCAAGAAAAAGACAAAAATGTTCTCAAAGGGTACCCAGCCAAACTTGGTTTCCGGGTCTGAAACTCATTCCAAGAAAATTTCGGACCTGGCGCTGGCATCTCCGCTTGCGGCCTTCTGCCGAGGACCATGCGTGCAAGAAAAGAGAGGGAACTGGCCGGCCGCGCCGACAATACCATTCCGCATTTCTGACCCAGATTTAAGCTTACCCAAGAGGAACGCCCAGGCGCGCACTTCAGTATTCTAAAGACCGTCAAATTACCATTATACTTTGTACAGCCTTCTCATTCAACCGAGAAGACTTTCTTACTACAAAATTTCTTAAAAACGAAAAAAAAACAACATATTTTATATACACTAGAGACTTTCCCCACTTTTAAAATACCCCACAAATATACACTACACAAAAGTGCTTTACTCAAACATGCAGATTATATCATGAATTGTTTTATACAACTGCTAGGAGGAACAACTTCACTTCCCCTTTTTAGTCTCCTTCTAAACAACATTAATGACAAAGGGAGGTATATACTCTACAGCCTACCTACATGTTTAACAAATTACCTATGGTATGATCCCAGTTATTCTCATCAGGGTAATATACAATAATTAATCTATCACATTTGTTACCTATCCCATGGTCATTTTGCTCACAAAAGTGGAAACTGGCAAGGCTTATAATGGTCTGCAGAGGTAGCTAGCCTATGAACTTAAAGTCAACAAGTCCAGTTTTTCTCAGCCACTTAATTCTAAAGCCATATTTCACAAATATGATTGATACTTTACAGTCTCCCATTTATTCACAAATTTAATTGTTACTGGTGGTCTTCCTGGTCATTTCCATCTCACACCACCATACTCTGGTTCAAGTCCAAGCTACTCCAGATTCTTCTAGTTAACTCCCGTGTTTTCCTTCAGAACACTGGAAAAGGTTTCACTGGCAAAACCCCTCTAGGAGCTTAACTGTCAAAAGAAGAGTCCCCTTCTGTTTGCTGGCTAAACTATTTCTTCCCTAGCCTGTACTGCATTCAAAAATGTATTTGGTCCTTCAGGAAAATATACCAAGATAGTAGGATACAGCAGCTTGAATCTCATACCTCCCCTCTTGACATTCCTTGTCATTTTGCTTTCTCCTCTTCCTGGTATAGAGTGAATCATTTTCCACAAGCACTCTGCTGTCCCCAAAGTTTATTTTCCCTTCTGTCACAGTTTAGTCAGGATTAACTTTCTGTTGATATGATTGCATCTTTAATGCAAGTGTTGGCTGCCCTTTTATAGCCAGGTTTGGAGAATACACTGTGCCCTTTCAATTGGCAAACCCTTCTGTGGAATACCGGTCCTGTTGCTCATTTGTGCTTTCATAGTCTGTTCCTTCTACTTTTTCTGGTTTAGCAGAAAATGTTATCTTCTGTGTGCACAGTCAACACTACTAGGTTTTGACATTGGTCTTTGAGAGGTCTCCTACTCAAACCAGGCTTTGTTCATTTCAACCTCCAATTTTTACAGTTTTTCTAACTAAAGTTTCTTCTAAATTTTCCAGGTTTTTGTTATGAGTTGATATACTCCTTCAACGTCATTTAGTTTAATCACGTCCAAGTAAGTCTGATTTAATTTTTCTTCTAAATAACTAAAGTAATTTCTTGCACCAAAGCTGAAACTTGAACTGCTTTTTGCTACAGCTGCAGGATTATCAGCCAGATCTCTACCTTTTCTATTTGATTTCAAGTTCCTAATTTCTTCTTTGCTGGCATTCCCAGTGAACTTACTAGCTAGTAACTGACTTTTACTCAATCGGAATATCACTCTTCTTTCTCAATTCCTTTCACACTAGGAGAGGTGAAATAAGCTGCTGATCAGTGTGCAGCATTCTTGGAAAACCAGGCTTGGCTATTAAGTCTCCTCTTCCTCTAACCTTGGCATAATTAAGTATTCCATAAGTATTTCTAGTTGAGCCCTTCCTTGGTTTTTTAAACAAATGTTCATAGTTACTGAAATCTCTAATACCACTACCGGATCTCTGGTTATTTTTCTTGCCCTAGGTTCCCCAAGTTTTGGGATAACTCTTTCTAGACAGTTTCCCAAGTTATTGTGCTAGAAGTTCATTATCTGGAGTCCAGAAATACATGCTTAACATCAATTTCTAAACTCACTTAAACTATCCCTTATTAGTTATCCCCTCATTTCTTCCATGTAGCTAAACTTCATTTTATCCCACCTCCCTAGCTACCCCCAGTAATTTCCATCTTCCCTATTAACTCTCTAATCATTTCCAGTACCCATTCCTTAAATGCCTCTTTTTAACACAAAAGTAGAAGTGCCAGCATTGCTTACTTTATTACCCTGCAGCTTTATCTTAGCTTTCACTGGTGAATTATGTTATTGGATGGGTCTCAAACCTTTCAATTAAATGCACATTCTTCCATGAAATGTCTAGTTCAGTTATTGTACCTTGGGGAATATGCACATTTTGTATTCCAACTTATTTCAGATTCTCCATACCAAACATCCTGATGCATTTCAGATATCTATTCTCTCGTTATATTTCCAAACTAGGTATCCCTATTAGAAATACCCTATTACAAATTAGGTTTAGGCTTCCATGATAAATATTATTCCTTACTGAAAGATTATCCCCCAGTCTCCAAGATCCAAAACTGTAGATGGAATTTAAATATATGCTAGTTTAATCTTCCTCCCTTGCTAATAACGCCTTGTTACCACTCACCCACTATCTTCCTAATCTGCGACTACTATTGCTCCTCTAGCAATCTGTTATTCCCCCTTTTCCTTTATCCATTATTTTGCAGTGTCCACCCAGAAATGTCAAATTCACATGGTTATTTCTACGCAAATGTTTCCTAGAACATCTGCACCATACACTTCTTGCAATGCAATACTTTGCTTTTGTCTATACCTGTGAACCCACTTGCATTCCATATTGGCAAAATACCAATGTGATGGAAACCCATTACTTTCTCCTATTCTACAAAAGTTTTTTTGAATGCATACTTCCAACTTCTAGCTTGCATTCACCCACTGAGAGGCTGATCTCTTTTGTTACTGCTTCTCATCTCTATTTGTGCTGTTACATTTTTCTAGTTTAAATAAAAACACTCAAAACTTACATGTTTAAAACCACTACCCGTTTTAAATTAAAAATACAAAACTACGTACATTTCTCAAAAAGGAAGTTTATCCTGCCCCCAGACAGGACTGCACCAAAACAGCTGCACTCAGTGGCTCCACTCCTTATAAAATTCAGGTCACCCATGCTAAAGCACATGTTAACTGCTCAGACATATGCAGACTGACATATGTTCTTTTATCTCTATTCCCAGTCCATGATGTGAAAAAACAGCTTGCTTTCAGAAAACTAACTTTTAGCCCAAATAGCACACTGGCTACCTTTAAATAAACTAAACCGCTCAATGTTATATTAAATGCATTAAAGTACTAACACTGCTAGAAAGCAACTACTTGAATAAGCTCATTTCCCAGTTTCATACTTTTTTCACAGAACTACTTGCCAATGTACCTTTAAATTTAATTACACTCTACCCTCTAGATTTAATTCAGAACACCATCTAGATCACTCGATCAGTTGTTTGCACCAGATACCCCCACATGAAAGCATTAAAAATGGAAAAAGTACAGTTTTGTACCTACCATAAATGTAGATGTTCGAAGATCCACATTGCTGCAGTCCTTACATATGGGTAGTCCGCTGTCCTCGGTCGGCCCGAATACCAAAGTATTAGGCTGACGTCGGTCAAGGCGCTTAAAACTGACATCAGGACGTCAGGGTACAAAAGCGCATGACCGACGTCATTTCCTCAGTCTTTTCTTGCCCCAGATGTCAGAAGGCCCTAACAAGAAAGGCCAAAGCCAAAAACCAGCAAAACCTAACCAACCACCCGTGCACTAACCATATTAACAATATGTACAACACAAACCACACCACCACCTTCAACAACAGAGGGGAAGGAGGGATGGACTGCAGCAATGTGGATCTTGAACATCTACATTTATGGTAGGTACAAAACTGTACTATGTTCTTCATCTCACATTGCTGCAGTCCTTACATATGGGTAGAATCCCAAAGCAGAGGTAAGGGAGGATGGCAAAACTATAAAGCATTAGGAGCTGCCAACATGCCCTGTAAAATTGCAGTGGCAAATCCAGCCCTAGATTTAGAGTGAAGTGGAAGGTGGTAATGCTTAGAGAAAGTATGCACTGAACTCCAAGTAGCTGCTTCCAAAATATCTTTAGTAGCCACCCCCCTTAAAAAAGCTGTAGAAATGGCAGTAGCCCTAGTGGAATGAGGCCTAATCCCAGCTGGAATCTCCTTACCATGATGGGAATAACAGAAAGCAATACAAAAACCAATCCACTTAGAAATAGTTTGTTTTGAAACAGGTTTGCCCTGAGAACCAAAAGCAAAAGAAACAAACAACTGCTGAGACTGCCTGAACCCTTTAGTTCTGCTCAAATAATATCGCAACTGCCTGTGTATATCCAAAGTGTGCAAAATCCTTTCCCTTTATTTTGGGGTTTGCATAAAAGTAGGCAAATGAATAGTTTGGTTTAAAGCCACACTAGAAACCACTTTAGGCATAAAAGAAGGGTTAGTACAAAGACACCCTATCCTTGTGGAAAATTAAGAAAGGCTCAACTGCCATAAGGGCCTGTAATTCAGAAACCCTTCTCGCAGAGGTAATGGCCAACAAAAAAGCAGTCTTCCATGATAAATATTTCAACTCTGCCGATGCTGCAGGCTCAAAAGGTTGTAGAGTGAGTTTCTCCAACACAAAATTGAGATCCCAAGCAAGAGTAGGAGCTCTACGTGGGGGTCTTATATTCTTTGCCCCTCTAAGGAATTGCTTAAACAAAGGCTGAGAAAATAATGGTGGGTCACAGTCATAGTGAGCAGAAATTGCTGCAGCATGAACCTTTATAGAGAAGGACAAACCTTTGTCCAGTAACTCAGTAAGGTATTGAAGCGCAACACTTAAATTAGGTTTAGAAACATCAAAGTCCTTTGCTGTACTCCAAAATAAAAATCTCCTCCATTTATCTGCGTAAACTTTCCTTGTACTAGGCCTTCTGGCCTCCAAAATAACATTCAAAACTTGTTGTGGAAGCTGAGACCCTCCAGGGTTTAAAACAGAATATGCCAGGCTGTCAGATGTAGAGAATGAAGTTTGACATTGGGTAAATGACTGTTCTCCTGAGACAGCAGGTGAGGAATCGAAGGCAAAGGCCATGGAGGCTCCTGTACCAGACTTCTCAGTAATGGGTACCAGTGCTGTCGAGGCCAATCTGGAGCTATTAAAATCATGTTTGGCTTGTCCTGTCTGACCTTCAGCAGTACCTTTGGGAGGAGAGGCAGAGGTGGAAAGGCATACACGTGAAGATTGCTCCAATTGAATGAGAAAGCATCCACTTTCCAAGCTGTGGGATGAAACCTTTTTGTGCAAAACTTTGGCAGCTGGTAATTTAGTGGAGAAGCGAACAGATCTATGTCTGGAGTTCCCCATAACACTGTCAATCTCTGAAATACATGAGGATCCAATTTCCACTCGTGGGGATCCATAATTTGTCTGCTCAACACATCTGCTAAGGAGTTCTGTGCTCCTGGCAGAAACCTTGCCTGAAGATTTAGCTGTAAACTGAGAGCAGTCTCCCACAAAATCATTGCTTGTCTGCATAGAGGATAAGAATGTTCCCCTTGCTTGTTGATGTACCACATGACAGTTGTGTTGTCTGTCTGAATCAACACCTGTCCTGGAAGAAGTAAATCCTTGAAAGCTATCAATGCAAATTGGACTGCTAACATCTCCTTCAAGTTGATATGTAGATGTTGAAGTCTGGCAGGCCACGTGTCTTGTACCCATTTTCCATTTAGATGAGCTCCCCAAGCTTTGTCTGAGGCATCTGTTGTTAAAATCTGACTCGCCTCTGGCCGGGTCACAGAGAGTCCCTTGTTTAGGTGACATTCCTGAGCCCACCACAAAAATTCCTTTTGAATGCAAGGTAATATCTGAATGACAGTGTCCAAATCTTGGCAGTGCTGTGTCCATACATTCTTGAGATACCATTGTAGCTTCCTCATATGCAGTTTGGCATTGGGAAGTACCAGAATACAAGATGCCATGAACCCCAAGGCTTGAAGGACTGTCCTTGCAGTCAGCCTGGACTGACGAGACAACTGGTGGAAGTAAAGAGAAAGATTCTTTTGTTTGTCCGGGGTCAGAAAGGCCATCTGGGATGCTGTATTCAGTCTCACACCCAGAAAGCACATGCCCTGAGAGGGTACTAGACTGGACTTTATTTCGTTCACAGAATACCCCAGGCATCTTAACACTGCCATCACATACTGTAAATGATGAAGAAGTTCGTCCTTTTCTTGGGCTAGAATCAGGCAATTGTCCAAATAAGGATAGATCTGTATTCCTCTTAGCCTGAAGAAAGCTACCACTGGAGCCAGAACCTTCGTGAACACTCTGGGCGCAGTAGATAAGCCAAAGGGCAATGCAGAGAACTGATAATGTGAAGTCCCAGCCCGAAAACGCAGATACTTCCTGCAACTGGGCCTGATAGGAACATGAAGGTAAGCCTCCTTGAGATCCAGAGTCCCCATCCAGTGATTTTTGCCCAGCAGAGGTAAAAGCAGTTGTAACGTCAACATTTTGAACTTGGGAATGTCCAGATATGTGTTGAGGATAGATAAATCCAAAATTGGTCTCCACGTGTTTCCTTTCATTGGTACTAAAAACAGGCGAGAATAAAATCCTAGGCCCACTTCTGGCAGAGGGACCGGTTGTATGGCCCCTATTTGAAGTAGTAGAGAAATTTGTTTGCGAGCCTCTAGTCTTTGCTGAGGAGGAACGTCCGGCATGCCTTTGAAAGGAGGCAAGGTATGGAAATAAAACTTGTAACCCTGGTGTATGATATCCAATACCCATTTGTCTTGGGTAATCAACATCCAATTTTCCTTGAAGAGTGCTAACCTTCCTCCCAAAGGTGCTGCCAGGCAAGAAGGATCTGGCAGCTGAAAAGTAGGTCATTGGGCCTGTTTACGAAAGGACTGGCCCCTACCCTCACCGAAGATTGTGCAGGTGAACTCCCTGTTCTAGGCCTGAAAGAACTCTGAGCTCTGCCCCTACCACGTCTAGATCTACCCTAGACTGAGAATCATAAAAGGATACGTCCACCCCTTAGCAGGCCAATTCCTACTAAACTTGAGGCTAAACTTGCAAAAATCTTTAACAGCCTGCATAGACTTAGCCTTGTCTTCCATTTTCTTCAAGACTGACTCCACAGGTGAACCAAACAACACATCAGACTGCAAAGGAGCATCCAAAATCCTTGTCTTAACATGGTCAGATAAATTCTGATCCTTCAGCCAGGCGTGCCTGCGAAGAACTGAGCCAGTGGCAGCCACCCTAGACGAGGCCTGCACAGCATCAAAACCACACTGTAATGCATGCTTACCCACCTGTTCAGAGACATGCACCAAATCTTGTAATTCTTTACACTCAATGCCTTCCGCCAGAGCATCCACCTTAGACTTCAATTGAGAAAGAAGAAAGTTTTGATATTTCAACATATGAAACTGGCAATTCAAAGCCCTCATAGCTAAGGTAGAAGATGTATAGACCTTCTTTCCCCATCTATCCAAAGCTCTGGCTTCTTTATCTAGAGGAACCGGATTTTTTACAACAGAGACCTTGACACCCTTAGGTCCCTGGCTAATAGTTTCTGGGTCCGCCCTAGGACTCTTATAAAGATATTTATGAGCCTCAGGCACCCTGTAATACCTATCCGGTTTAACAGGAGCAGGAGGCAGAGAATCAGGATTAAGTGAAGCCTCTGCAAACACATCTTCCACAACATCCAGAACAGGGGGTATAGCCAAGGGCCTATGCTGGGGTAACAGCAAAAACTCCCTAAGCCTTTTCTTAGAATCAGAGAAGTCCTGACCTTCCCACTTAAAATGTTCCCTCATAGAATGAAGTGTCTCTGAAAAAGAAAAAATCCTCTGGAGGAGAAGCAGAAGGAGTGGAATCATCTGCATCAGAATCAGAATAAGGAGAGTACTCCTGCAAGTCTTCAGCTGAAGACTCTGAAACATCCGAAGCCTGCTCAAAACTTCCCAACTCTGGCTCCACCCTAGGCCTCTTATCAGGAGGGGCAAAGAACCTCTAATCAGAGTAATCAAATCTTCTGCCATTTTAAGCATGTGCTTCTTAGGCACAGACCCTGCTGAACTAGGAGTGACACCAACAGAAGCTAAACTGGCCTGCCTCTGGGAGAAGCCTTGGAAACAGAAGGAGAAGGCCTAACCACCCTAGGAAGGGAGGGCATTACAGTAACTTGAGAAGCCCCTTCAGCCTGACCTGTCTCCTGAGAGACCACCTCCTGCAAAATCAAAGTCTCCCCCTGAGACTCCAGAGAAGTCTCCGTCGGAACCACCGGTTCCACTGAAGCCTCTAAAGAACCGGCGTCCAGAACGGACGACTCATCTTGCCTGGGTTTAACTGCTTTGTCTTTGCGCTTCTTGAAGCGGCGCGGAGAATCCGACGGCATATTATAATTGCACCGCTTCCCAAAGACCAGCCTAGCACAATCTAACCTTCGCTTAATAGTGCGTTTATTGAACCTAGCACAAAAGCGACACCCAACAACGTCGTGCTCAGGCCCCAAACAAGGAATACACAAAGAATGATAATCCCTATGCGGTATCTGTTTCCCACAAGAAATACAGTTATTCACTTTTTCTGACATCCGGTAAAACACTGAGGCAAGAAAAAAACAAAATATTCCCCAACGGGGTACTTAGCCAACTTGGATTCGGTCTGAAACTCCGAATTCGAAAAATTTCAGAACGCCGAGCTGCTTCTGCATCGGACCATGCGGCAAAAAAGACCGGGGAAATGACATCGGTCATGCGCTTTTGTACCCCGACGTCCTGATGTCAGTTTTAAGCGCCTTGACCGACGTCAGCCTAATACTTTGGTATTCGGGCCGACCGAGGACAGCGGACGGGTCATATGTAAGGACTGCAGCAATGTGAGATGAAGAACATCTGCAAGTAGCTTTGCAGATGCAACAGCTACCATTTCCAGTGTATTTAATCAGTTTGTCTTATCTTTCAAACTTAAGTTTAAAAAAACAATGTTTATAAACTGTCATTAGTTTATGCTAAGACATCAACCTCAATTAAACAGGAGAAATCTTTCTATTCAATATACTCTCTACACCACTCCACCCCAAGATCACATTACATTAAACTGCTTCTTCCCATCTTTTCTTACCTTGTTACATTGAAAACCTGGATATATTACAACTAAGGGAAAAGCTGCTTCTTACTTTAACATCATTAACATATACAGCAGTCAGCAAGACTACCCTACAATTAAAATAAATGCATGCACCCTATGCACAACTGCTTCACAACACAGCATGTGACAGTCATGAAATGCTAATTAAAAACTGTTTTAGTTACTTCAGTCCCTTCATTGATTTCTACACACCGACAAAGGGGGGTTTGTGTTAGTTTACCCACCAGTTTAACAGTCAAAATTCCCGTCTCAGCTACTTCTTGCAAAGGTGTCTATATTACATAATCGAAATTTTAAAAGTTCGAATGTCATATGGTCGACACCAGAAGATCAAACTTTTAAAAGTTCAAAAATGTAAAAAATAAACTAAAGGGAAAAACCTGAATGGTTTAAGCAGGTGGGGCAAGCCCCCCTTCACCCATGGGGGGGGGGGCTGTGCCCCCCCACATTCCCCGCTCTTTAAATATACCAACTCCAAGATCACACTACAGTGCAGGAAAGGGAAATCTTCCCATTCCACACTGTACTGAGATCTCCTTTGAAATGTTTGAACTTTGAAAATTTCAAGCATATGGTGTCCATTAGACGTTTGAACTTTTAAGAGTTCAACAACGTGATATAGACCCTTGCAAGGCCACATCACATGTTTAATCCTTTCTAACGAGTTTGATTCTTTACAATTCTCCAATTATTCACATTTTTGCTGGTCTTTCTAATTATCTCCAGCTCTCAACACCATCTCTTGTTCAAGTTAAGACACCCCCATTTCTCCTAGCAAGCTCCTGGCCTTTTTTCGGTCACCCAAGTATTCACTTTTGGAACAATGGAAAATATTTCACTGGCAGAGTTTGTCATCACTGTTAGAAGAATGGGAAGCACAGCCCCTTTTCCATTTGCTGGCTAAAACTTCATGTTCTGCATCCAAAAACTTCTGATCGGGGGGGGGGGGGGAGAGAGATGAATAAAGCAACATGAATCTCACACCTGCTTCAACATTCCAAAAACTGCTGGGATAAACCCAACTGTCCGTCTTGTACACAGTGAATAATCTTATCCACAAAACTTACTGCCCACAATTTTAAATAAGTTTGCCTTCTGACATAGCTGTCTGTTGCCCTTTCTGCTGGCATGACTGTATCCTTAAATATAGATCTTGGCTGCTTTCTGATGGCCAGATTTGGAGCATACACAGGGTGTACCCTCATTTCCCGTGGTCACCAGTCCAGCTGAAAATGTGTGCTTCATAAAGTTGACAAGTCAGTTCTTCACAGTTAATCTAGCATAGCAAACAGTGCAAAATAAAAAAGTTGCTAGGCAGCTAAGTGGATCCAAATGGTAAAAAAGCAAAACAGTAATGTAATAACCAAGGTCCAACAGTCTCATATAAAACACTTTAAATTGGAACAAAGCTTTCAGGTCTCCAAGACTCTTCCTCAGTGTTGCATCATAAATGTACGTAATAAGCCAGCCTTTAAAATGAAAGACAAGTCACGTTTAAATAGTAAAAAAATAAAATTTAGTATTTTCAAATATTACATATACAAGACCATAACATACATAAAAATCATTTATAAGTTTACATATAAAAGTATATTCAAAGATATACAAATAAAACATTTATATACACATTGATAAATAAGTATGTATTGTAACTCTGCTTATCTTTTAAAAGCAGTTTAACACTAGTGCTAAGCCCTGGTGGCTGATCAGCCTGAAGTAGTTTAATCCATTTATATTCTGCATGTCCAGCTTCATTAATTCAATCCCCCATTTTATTTGGATGTAATTTTTGTAGTACCCTAAATTTAAACAAATGAAAATTACCTTGGCAAAGCAGTATGTTTAAAAAGAGCATTGGTGTATTTTTCTATGGAAAAAAAAACAAACAGTATCTATGTTGTATAGATCTTGGCTCACATAGTAAGAAAACTGTTAAGAAGGCTATGGCTCCTTGTTTTAATTGTACATTTTGTAAGTAGTCAGATGCTCACCTTTACTGTCTTTACTACTTGCACGACTAAAAATGTTTAGCTCGCTAACTGTGAGAAGTGTAGCTGGTTCTAAATAGGCAAGAAAAATCAAAAATTGAGAGAGAACAGCATCACATCTATCTGAAATCCATAGAAAAATAAAGAGAGCAATAAATTTCAGCATAGTCTAGACTTTTTATGGAGATTACATTTAGCTGAGCCTTTAGGAAAAGGACAATATAATTATGGCTAATGACTAAAATAGAAGAAATGATGAAACATTTTGTATTGTAAAATAATTGAATTCTGATGCTACGTGGAAAATGGTCTAGAATTCAACTCTTAAAATATGGATTTTATGAAAAAATCATGTCTATTATTTCAACGAACACTGTTTAATCAACACAATAAAGTCTAAATATCTAAATCCCGAACACAAAGAACAGCAATTCTTTTCCAAGGGAGAAAAGAACAAAATCACTTGGCCGTGTTTGGTCCTCCACTGTAGTGATCCCGGAGTTGTAAGTAAGGGGGTGTGAGGGGCACAGCACCACACATTGGGGGGAGTGTGGGGGTCAACTCCCCATTTTATTTTGTGTTTTGATTTTTTTTTTTAAACAGATCAGCTCCCTGGGAAAAAAATTGCTGTTCCGTGTGTTCGAGACATGGGGATTTCGACTTTAATCGGTCGATTAAATAGCGTTAGCTATTTTAAGCATTCGCTGAAATAATATAGACCAGAACCATCTAAAAGTAGACATGACATAGGATCAGGGGCGGCTCGTGTTATAGGACTGCAGACCCCCACCTGTAAAAACAAAAAAATAAATTCCCCCAACTGTAGAAAATAAAAAATAAAATTAAAAATTTTACAAGTAGTCCCGGAACTCCATGAGTTCCTGACTGCTGTGTTAGGCAGTCCAAAACTCCACACACGCATGCGTGCTTCATTCCTGAACTCCAGACTGCTCTGTTAGGCAGTCCGGATAGGGAAGGCAGGGAACTCCGCCCTGCCAACCCAGAAGTCTGTGCAGTGATGACCGCAGAGACTGGAACACCACCAAACTGCATCGCCCGCAGGCTGGAGGCTCCAGCCAACTGACGTCTTGCAGGGAGACCCAGAAAGCCTGCGCGGGCTGTTATGGAGGACAGGTGATCATCAGGCTGCTGCAGACAGAATCACTACGGGACTTAGCTGCCATGGAGGATCTGCAGGTAGGGTGTGTGTTGCAGAGGACAGAAATCACTATCTTAGCTAATGGAGGAGTGTGGTGTGTAAAATGCCCCAGTTGCTACATGGTGGTGGGTAGAAAACAAGGCTTTAACCCTGTACCTTGGGCCCAAGTGACAAGAGCCTGAATTCCCTACCCACCACCATTTGTACAACATTTGCAGATTTTTGCCTCATATTTGTTCTGTTCCTCATAAAATCTGTGGTTTCTGTATTTTTGTTACTTAACATAGCCAGTGGTGCAGTGGTAGCATTGTTGCTTGACAGCTACAGGTTGTCTGGTTTGATTCTTGGCTGGGGTGCCTTCTGTGTGGAGTCTGCATGTCCTCCCTGTGTTTGTGGGTTTGCTCTGGTGTCCTCAATGGATATTTATCCTTATTTTTTGGACTGTATTCCCCCATTATTGGCTTCATCCAGGTTTTTTGTGCCAAGGTTGAGAGCTATGGTGATAACTGAACTCATTGAATATGTTTGGGGGATGTATTCTCCCATTATTGGCTTTATTCAGGTGTTTTGTGCTAAGATGTTGACAGCTATAGTGAGAACTGAATTCACTAAATGGTAGCCATTCAAGTTTGTCTTCCTTTCTTTCATAAGACAGACAATTTGGCATAAGTGGTATGTTGCTCTCATTGTTTTGCATAGGATCCTGGGTTCAATACTTGGCAGTGTATGGTGGTAACAGCATTTTATTCTAACAACTTTTCAACATTAAATAAGCAATGTTTAAAATGTGTCCCTATTTTTTGGTACCCCCCCACAAAATTTTGGATTTTTCCAGATTTCTTGTGCTGCAAAGTTCAGATATGCAGCTGAGTGTCAAATAGATTTTACAAAAAGCTGAGAGCTGCAAGGGAACAAAAGTTTAGTGCTGCATATACCAAGTCTGCGTACATTGTTAATAGCACAATAGGTAGTATACTTGCTTTTGATGCAGAAGGCTGTGGGTTCTACTCCCACAGTAGGTAGATGCATTGCTCATACTGTACTGTATTGTAAAGGGGGTAGATGCTGCAGTCCTTTTTGGTGAAGATACCTAGTAACTATGAATCTATCACTTTTTGCCATCCATTCCCTATTGCAATATTACTAGCTTATTTTTTTTTTTTTAATGCAACTTAGGCAATTTATTCCTCAAGGGCAACAGGCACCATCTGTAGATGAAACAATGAAATATAAAGTTGTTTGTTAGTAGCAACCTCTAAATTAGTTACAGATTTCTTTAATGTGGAATTATTTAGATTACTTTTACTTCAGAGATTGTTCATATTTACGGATACTGGTGGACTGAAGTTTGAGTAGACTTTTGATAGAAATGTTCTGAACTGGGCTGTTTTGTCATTATTGGCGCATGCATTTTGTTTTACTGGAAAAATGTTCAAAACAAATTTAAAATGCCCTCTAACAACTGTACTATATTGTACAAGGAATATAATTTAATACAATCAGGAAGGTCAAAGACCACGTATATGTTTTGTGTGAAAAGGGCCTATGATTTGAAAACAGCCATAAGTTTCTTTATCTGCCACTGGCAAAATTTATTTTTTTTGAATGTGGGTTTCAATGAATGTGAGTTTCAAGGGCAGAGAAGTTTTAATGCCAAGTCTGTTTTCATTGCGAGATTGTATTGCTTTATTTAGCATATGTCTTAGTGTTTGTGCTGTAAAATGCAAAATAAAACTTTCAAAGTCCAAATCATCTTAGAAGTAAAGCAGTATGCACAGTAGTGTTTATGGTAAATGAGGTGAAATAGCCAATTAAAGGTTCATTGGAATGGCTACAGGGGGGAGGCTCCATTCCACCATGATTTTTGTGAGGGGGAAGGGCGGCAAACTCAAAGACAGCCCCGGCTGAACTACACCTCTCAATTGTCCAAATTTTCACAAAATGAATAGATTTTTGCTTCTTATTTTTGGTTTGTTCCTCATAAAATGTGTGGTTTTCTGACAAAAAATTTAGGAATCAAGTCAGTAAATAATGACTGACACTGAGTTTCAGACTTTACAACCTTCAGAAAAATGCATGCTAAAGCAAGACCCGTTATTCTATCAATTGTCTCAGTTTAAACACTTTATAGTACTGTTTATATGTTCCCCCAGTATATTTGGCCTTATCCAGATTTCCTGCATTAACAGGTTGAGAGGTACGTGCAAATAAATAGCTTTACAGCATTAGGCATATCCAAACCTCTCAACTGTCCCCGATTTTGGTTCAAAATGTTGCTCTTCCCCTAATAATCCCGCCGCAAAATGGCAATTTTGAGATAAAACATGGAGGGCTTACAATTAAGAAATAACTGTATAGATTGCTTTTAATTTCAGAAATGCATGTAGATTTTTATTTTGTCAGCTGCTCAAGTTAGCAGTACTGATATTAAAAAAGTGTCCCTTCTTTGACAGGTTCCCAGCTGTAGTGTGTGGCTATTTTATATTTTAGCATCGCATTTATGGTCCTTTTTTCAAATAAATGTGTTTTTTGGCAAATTAGTGGCAAATCATTAAAGACTGAAGTTAGAAAATAATGACAGACATTTGTTTCAGACTTCATACTTCAGAAAATTCATACTAATGCATGACCTACTATTCTATTATCTTTCTAAGTTTATAAGAGCAATATTTAAAAATTGTCCTTATTTTTGGGCCTTTGTCCCACTTCTATGTATGGCTCTGTCCATATTTTTTGTTCTGAGGTTGAGAGGTATGACAAATGTGTCAGGGGCATCACAGTCAGCCAGAGACATTTCAAATTGTGACATACTTGTTACACCACACTCCCCCATGCAGTGACTCTTGCAGTCATCTTTGCAGGCTTTACCTGTAAACCAACCAGAATGCCAATCTATCATGTGTGGTCCATTACCTGTACAGTAATCCTGTAAGCAATGCATCTTGAACTTGTTTCTTGTTTGCTTTTAATTTTTTTTACTTTGATCATGTTTTCCCCATTAAACAAGTAGATAATGGTCAGGCAGCAGGTCTTTTTTGGATAAGAATCATTCTTTACAAGTGGGGGTATCACAGAGATTGCTACTTTCAGCATGTTACTTGCTACTTTAATAAAGCTGAATATAAATTATAATTAGAACTACAGTGCAAGGAGAAGTGGTTTGAGTTGAGTGCTGCTTGTTTTTCTTATACTTGATTTTGACTGGCATTCCAGTAATGTATTTAAAAAGTAATTTATTTTTTCATGCCTCAACCTTTTTGTTTCCATCTGGATATTAAGTAAGCTGTCATGCAGCCAATGCATTGAAATATTTTTCTTCTGCACTTCATTTTGTCTTGACTGGACTCTCATAATGACAGTTTGGCACCTAGGGCAGCGTATTTAAAGTTAAAGTTTTTGTGGTTTGGAGCATAGCTCCTATCCTTTCTAGTTGGCCACACCCCTTCCATTCACCCTACCCATTTACCTGTCTCCTGCAGCCCCCCTTTGATTTGAAGTCACCAGCCACCACTGCATAGGATAATTGTTTATGATTAATATGGACAGATGATGTTTGGAAGTTCTGTTTAAGTGTCAGAAATTAACCACTGATGCAAAAAGGAGTGGGGGTAAAACTGATGAGATAAATATTATATTTTGCGCAGATTATAAAATTGTATGTAAAATTTGTATTTTTACTGTAAATGTTTGGTGAAATAGAAACTCAAGAACCCCTACTGTTGTGTCACAGTACACTTTATATTAACCTGTTACCACCAGTTCAGGCAAATAAAACTAACAGGCAAATAAAACTCTCTCATCCAAAGGACAGCACACTCAGGAATGTATGTAGCAACCCCTCTTATGCTGCAGTGTCAGTGTTGGAAGATTAATCAACACCTGGTGAGTGACCAGAACTTGGCAGTTTGAATCCTCCGATCAAGGCAGATGTTACATCTTCTGAGCTACTGAATTAGGCAGCTCCTGCCAGGAGTATGAGATGGTAAATAGGATTTCAGTCTGGGACAGCATTTGCAGCACAATTTAGAGGGGCAAAAGTGAGTAGTTGTATTCCATTACTAAATCATATGGCGAGAAGGCAAAAATGGCCAAAGAGGAAAGTACATGAAAATCAAACAAGTGCCACTGCAACTGCAGATTTAATTAGTGCAATAGTTTTCTAGCTCCCTCCCTTGAATGGAGGGTCTGTACTGTAAAGTTACCATAAACTAGCATGGTCTACAAACCTGCATTGCTTAACTTCTATATCAATGCATTCTTGTCCTTTTGTAGACAACTGTATGAATGTACAGCAGGAAAGTCACAAGATGAGTGCAATATGACCACTCGTCCTCTGAATGATGACATTCCCTGTCACATGGAGACACTCATGTAAACCCATGCATTTGGCAGCTTCAAATCAGATAGTGATTTACTTATGCTGACCATAGTGCTACACTTGCAGTTCATAAAATTACTTTCTATGCACATATATTGTAATTTAAGGGCTCGCGTGTTATGCTCACACAAACTGCATTCATACAATACAGATAAGGTTCCGCTCTACCTCATCAAATAAAGCTCCATTCCAAGTGAAATCCATGGAATTTTCAGTATTTGACAAAAAAGATCTTCACAAAGTTAGATTTGTAATACTTACATTATATTTCTAATAACAAGTTGCATAAAATTCTTGTACTTCTCTTCTAAGGTGGACTCCACCTAAAAGAAAAAAAAGTCATTTTCTATATTTCTTAGAAATTAAACAATTGCTTTTCAGATGACTACAGTAAGATGCATGCAACTAGACATTTTAAGCCTTAAAATGGGAAATGCTAATTCAAACAATTGAAAGTGCCAGTATTAAAAAGCTTCCAGAAATTGCAGTTTACCACTCCCTTAATGATCCCTGGTTCAAGGGAGCAGAAAGCACCCCTGCACTACCAGGCTATTACTCATTCCACACCTTTCGGCCCCAGAATTTAGACCAAAGCTCCAAAGGTGATGGCGTTTCCATATTCATAAAGGATGCACACACCTCCAGACTGGCAATCCAACAACACATCTGAGATATTCAGGTGCAGGTATAGGTCCCCAACCATGTCCCAAGACTCACTCCACGTTCCTAAGCACCCTGGAGATTAGGGTCCAAACCAACATTCACACTGGGGGACTTCAACTACCCGGCCATTAACTGGGAAACTACTCATGCACCAATACACTTGCCCAATGTTTCCTGAAATTCATCAATTCCAGTGCCCTAGACCAGCTCGTTCTTACCCCCACTAGAGGTAAGAACATCCTTGACCTAGTCATTACTAACATGGGTGACCATTGCTCTACACCAATAGTCAACTCCTCCCTGGTTAGCTCAGACCACAAACCAATCACTTTGGAAATCCACATCCCCCACCCTCGCAAAGGTAACCATGAAAAACTTATACAAAGTTAACTTTGGGCTCCTAAAAACAGAGGTGGCTAACTTCACAGCACCCACGCAAATGAATAACTGCATGACTGCTGAATCATACACCAATGCACTGTACAAACATGCACAAATGCATGGATCTCCCCATACCTATATCGAACCAAGATGCTCTCTTCCAAAAAAAGGAAGAGAATCTGGTCATCTCCTGCCATAAACAAACTCTACAACAGAGGGAGGAAACTGATGCAGAATAAGGAAGTCCCAACACTGGAAAACCTCCCTTATCAACCTCAACAAAAAGCTGAGATCCTTCATCAAATTCCCTAAAGCTAGCTATGAAAACAGAACTGCAACAGATAGTGAAGACAACCACAAGGCCTTCTACAGTTATGTGCACAATCTCCACGGCAATACCCAGATTTGCTCCGAGCTACTGCACAATGGTACCTCCCCTATACTAAGCCAACAGATATTACCAATATACTGGCAGATAGATTCAGTGCCAACTTTACCCCCCCCCCCCAAAGGACCAGTCACAATACCAGTACATTGCCAGGTACCCTGTATTACTGCTGCACAGGTTAAAACAGCAATGTCCAAGGCCAAGAATACAGCTTATATGGGACCTGACAATATCCCTGGCTGTGTTCTAAATTTACAGAGTGAAATGGCACCTCACCTGTGTGTCCTGTTCAATCACAGCCTTACCTCAGACTTTGACCCTACTGAATGGCACACTGCTACAGTCATCCCTCTCCACAAAGGAGGACCGACTACATACCCTAGGAAACACTGTCCCATTAGCCTGAGTCCGATATGCAAAGTTATAGAAAGCATCATCACAGACCTAATAAACAAGGATATAGGAAATCTCCAAACTCTGGATCCCACACAGTTTGGGTTTGTGAAGGGTAGATCATGCCTGCTCAACTTGGTCAACTTCTTTGAGTCCATCACCAGAGCTGTGGATGAAGGCAAGGTGGTTCATACAGCCTACCTTGATCTGGCCAAGGCCTATGATACCATTCCTCACCTCAGGAATCATAGAAAAACTCACTAAGCTAGGCATCAACCAGTATATCACTAGGTGGGTTGCAAACTGGCTCACAGGTGGAACCCACAGCGTGGAAGTAGCAGAGTCCAAGTCAGACTGCCGAACAGTCACGAGTGGAGTCCCACAAGGTATTGCTAAAGATGGTAGTAAATGGACTTTTAAAGATTTTAACATATTCAACTATTCTAAAATTACCCTTACCAAAACATATTTTGATTTATTTTCAAAAGGGTTCGGTTTTATACCACAAAAAAGGACAGATATTTTTAAACTTTTAGTGGATATTAAATTATTTATAAGGAAGAAGAATCTGGAGATATTTTTTAAAGATAGGCAATGTGATGCACCTACTGACAATTTGACACGTAAGAGCATATTTAATCCCCCTTTGCATCCCCAGTTGAAAAATTTTGAGCTTGCGTTGGAAAATGAACTAAGAAAATCCTTACGTAAGCACACAGTACATTCCAACCTAAATGACAAGGAAGAAGAAATTCTTGAGAAATTTAGTAAAAACAGGGATGTTAGAGTAATGAAACCCGACAAGGGAGGGAGTGCTGTATTGATGGATCATATACTATACGAGGGCAAGATGCTTGAAATACTGAATGACAGATAAATATACAAGAATTTCAAAAAATGAAATAAATATCGCATATAAAAAAAATCAGTATTTTATTAAATGATCCACTACTTGAGGGGTCTATTGACTTAAAGACTTACAAATTCTTATATGTAGAGAAACCTAAAATACCATATATCTTTGGCATCCCAAAGGTGCATAAGAACACAAATGACCCTCCACTTGAGCAATTGTCTCTTCTGAAGGTTCAGTAACAGCACCATTGGCTAAATACATTGACTGTAAGATTAAAATACTAGTAAATGAAAACAATATAATTTTAAAAGATTCTTGGGATTTTTTGAGAAAGATGGATCACTCTATACACAGTGAAACAAAAGGTTTTGGTAATTTGGATGTTGTTGATTTATTTACATCTATTCCACATGAAGTAGGATTATTGTGGTTTGAAGAGATGTTACATACTTGTAAAGAAATCTCCCACAATGATTTTAGAACCATACTTGTACTTATGGAGGTGGTTCTTAAGAACAACTTTTTATTTTTTATGTGGCTATGGGAGCACATTGTGCACCAACTTATGCTAATATTATCATGGCATATTGGGAAAACAAGTTAATCTTAACCCCTGCTTACAACAACAAATGGACATTGTACTGTAGATTTCTCGATGATTTATGTTTTTTGTGGAAAGGTACCAAGGATGAGTTTGACCTATTTGTAGATTATATAAACGAGACTACAAACTTCCTTAAATTCACTAGGAGTTTTAATGTACAAGAAGTCAACTACTTGGATGTTAATATTGTCAGAATGGAGAATAAATTTGTTTCAAGAGTACACAGAAAGGACACCTTTTCAAATACTTACACTACACGAGTTCTCACCCTTTATATCAAAAGAAAAGTGTTTTAAAGGGACAGATGGTCAGGATTTGTAGAATGACCTCCGATGATACCCATTTTAAAGATGTGTAGTAATTTGAGGACCATGTTCCTTGACAGAGGTTACCCTGAGAAAATGTTTGACAAGATATGTCATGAAGTTTGTGAAGGTAGGAAGGATAGATTTGCACCTATCTTGGGCAAGCCTATACAGGAAACTACAGTTAATAGTTCTGATGATAAAAGCAAAAATGAATTTTGTTGAGGAATTTCCACCATATACGATGGTCAGTCTGGTATAGTTAGAGAAATTATTGATAGGGAGTGGAAAAATTTTGCAAAAGTTTCAGACTTAAGTCACATTTTTGACAACGAAATCAAATACATTTATAAGAAGGGTCAAACTATTAAATGTTTACTGGAAAGAGGTAACAACAACAAGTTCTTTGATGTTAACAAGAAAGAAAAATGGTGTTTTCAAATGTGGAGCTTGTAGTTATTGTAGGTACCTCAAAACAGGAGAATCAGTTTACTTGAAGGCTAGGAACAAAACATTGACTGTGAAATCCTTTGTAAACTGCAACACCAAAGGTATTATTTATATTGCACTATGTGGAAAATGCGATGCATTTTATATTGGGAAAAGTGAAAGGAAAATCAAAAAGAATTTACGAACATTTGTATGATATTAAAATTGAACGAGATACTAATTCACTTTTCAAACATACACAAATTTGTAATGAAGCTAAATTTGAGTTCTTTGTTTTGGAGGTTGTTTCGGCAGACCCTAGAGGGGGAATGTGGGAAACTTTAGTGGAATACAGAGAACTATATTGGCAGATAGTATTAGAAGCAAATAAATATCCAGGTATTAACAAAATGATTTCTTAAACCAGTACTGAAACTTAGGTCAACTAAATTATAAAACTATTGACTACTTAGTACATCAACATACATAAATTTTAGATTTTCTATCAGTTTTGTTTGTTTAGTACTGTAATACCAGTTTACACCAGGAGATGGTGGCATCATTTTATAACTGTTTTTAAATTTTTTAAATTAAACTATTTATTAAATTATTTAACTATTTATTAAATTGTAAATCAATTTTTAACTTTCAGACCTCAGTGTTTACACAATCAAATTCAAATTCTTGTTTATATATATATAGATATATATATATATATATATATATATATATATATATATATATATACACATACCTTTTATGTATTTTTAATGTTTTACTAACATTTTGTAAGAATTGTAGTTTACTTAGTCCTGGTTTAGTGGTTGTGACGTGAATGAATTTAATATATGCAATGACTATTGACTTTCATTGGTCAGCTTGAAAATGGTCACCAGTATTTAAATTGCCATTTCTAGTCTTGCTGTGTTTTATCTGAAGAAGTTATTGACGAAACGTGGAGTTTTAATTTACTGCGTATTGGACTTGTGCTGTTTTGTTGTTTTTGCCATTAAATCTTTGCACTGACGCTGTGTACCGGGTACTTCTTTTCGATTATTGGTTAGCACTAGTACCTTCCATTTTTTGTATTATGGAGTCCCACAAGGTCCGGTCCTGGGTCCTCTCCTGTTTGGTATTTACTTCTCTGAAGTCCAGGCCAACACGAAGGGACTCTGGCTGACAAAGCTCAGACAATTGCAAGATGGGAGCTATTATTGACTCAAGTGATGCTGACAACCTACAGAAAGGCCTCACTGAGACCAACGACTGGTGTCAGAACCATGGCCTTAAACTCGATGCCAAAAAATGTGTTGTCATCCCCTTTGGGAAAAACCCAGTTCTCATGAATTACCACATTGATGGAAGTCCACTGAACACAGAAGGCGTTATAAGAGATCTGGGAACACAGGTTTACAGCAATCTCTCTTTGGACCATCACACTGCCATTCTGGTCAGAATATCCTATGTAGCACATCACATTACTAAGGGTTATGCATCAAGGAAGAAAGTCATTGTCTCCCTCTACTCTTCTCTCTTTAGGCCAATCAAAGTACAATGCCTCATTTGGCATGTACCTCACTAAACACCTGCAACTGGAGAGGCCGCAAAAGTACTTCATAAAGCGGATCCTATGTTGAACATTTGTTCTATATGGACAGACTCAAACTCCAATGGCTTTACTCGACAGAGGCAATGGGAACTAAGGTTGGGTGACATGATCCAAGGGTAACCCTATGGGATAGGCTTGCAAAGGCTCCAGGGCCATTAGCCTAGTGCACACCTACGCACGATAAAGTGCACTTCCTTTTCTAAATGAGAGTTGCAATGGGAGGATAACAGCAATATATCCAAACACTGCACTTCAAGAAGCTTAATGGAGAACTGATCATGTATCAATGTAACACAATCAAAATGCATGGACTAGACTGGCAATTGTTTTAGCAACATCCTAATATTAAACTTCATCCTTAAACTCCCAACATGGTATAAACCAGGTTTGCTAACTGAATTATGACAACATACATACATTGGCATACCTGTGGAAATCCTAGAACCATCAAGCCAGCAAGTATACAGAGGAATAGGATTCAATAGAGAAACAGGTTAAGAATATTAGAAAACAATGGAAAATTAAGTTTATTAATGCAAACATCCTTACTTCCATTGAGGGCATTTCAAATTATATCCCAAAAACAAAATGCATCACTTTCAAGTTCAAAATTTAAAAAAAGTTGTGTTTTAAACACTAACAAAATGACTAATAAGTACTATCCAACAACGTGAGCATTACCTGGGACAGGAGCTGCCTACAAACATTTCGGGGTCCCACCCCATGGACAGAAAAGCCCATTATTCCCTACACCACCCTGAAAGATATTGTATAATGAGCTGACCAAATTCATTTTTCTGTTTTAATGTTAACTACTCATGTAATTTAATTTAATTTAATTGGGGATCTGAAAACAGCAACTGTTTGAAGAATTACAAAGCAAATGCTTAGTGAGCAGATAACACTCAAAACACTTGTTAAAAACAAATGTTTCCTTACATTTTGGCACACTTTCAGCCCAAGGCATTTTTTTATTCACAAAAGTACTATATACCAAAAAAACTGCAAAACTGCAAATAAATTAAAGTTACCTGTTAGAGAACACTACCATCTGTTAGAATGGAAGTGGTCTCGAACGTTTCTTAAAAAGGTTCATTTCAACATTGGAGAGTGTAATCATCTGATAAACCAATGAGAAAAGTACTATGAACAGTGCCAAGCATCTTTACTTTGGACTTTTACCGCAGAATTTGGCAATTTCAGAACTTCTTTAGCATCAGATATTGCACTACACTCACAATGGAATCTGATCAGAAAATGAATGATGGTGGTGCTTATTTGACTACCCATAACAGAGTGCTTTCATCTACTGAATACTTTTGCTCTAGCACAACCCATCAGCTGAAGTAGAAATAAAACGTATAAGCAGTAAGTAGCAGCTTTTTGGTTTTCAAATATAGCAAAAGTAGAATATTACTATGGGACACTAAACGTATACATTAAGAGTACAGTGGGTGTAAAGAAAATGCTTATGAAGCCGAATGGGTGAACATTTTCTTTTAAAGGATTTTAAAGCAAACAGTCTGCAGCTGTCACATGAGAGAAAAGGTTTGATTTTATATTTTACCTTTCATTTTAATGATTTTGACTGAATTAAAATGAGAATAGTATTACAAAGATATACAGAAATTGCAGATTATATATATATATAAACAATGAACCATATATAATCAGAACAATGAACCATATACAAATCAGAACAAAATAATCAAATCAACTATGTAGAAGGTGTCTACTAAATAATTATAACAAATGACAAATTTAATAACTAAACTTAGTTTCCATTTGTTCAGCAGTCTTTGTAGTTTCATCCATGTGTTTAGGGAAGAAGTTATTCTAGTGGTTCTTTAAGGAGTTAAAGTCTCCAAATGACATGTTTCAGTTGCAATAAAATTCTTTCCTAGTTGGTGAAGTAGTGGTCTTACAATTTCTTACTTTTCTTGCAACTGTAAGCAGAGTCCAAAAAACTTAACATTGTTCCAAAAGGGTTTAATATTGCATTCATGAAAAATGTGTTGCTAGTTAGCTTTAATGTCTAAAACGATACAAAAGTAGCTTCAGGTAGGGTAACAAATAACGAAAAGAGTCCTCGGCTCGGACACACTGAGTTTATTAGAAATACAAAATAAAATGAAGTACGTTAAGCGCTTTCATCTGAGACCAGACTTCTTCAGAACGTACTACAAAGTACTCCAATTGTTTATATAGATCATCTGACACAAAATAGGTGCCAAAATTTTCTGCAGTGCAATGATTGCTTATATAAAACAGTATTATAAAATTGCTTATATTAACATTAATGAAGCTACTACATATCACTGTATAAATAATACTAATTCATATACAAAACATAAAATTGTACAAACATTTATAACTTAAAAATGCAAATATAAATATGCAAATGTAAAATGTTAACTTAAGAATATGCAAATATAAAATATGATAACTTAAAAATGTAAAATATAACTTGACTGGTTTGTCATCACCATTATGTCCTCCTGAAATACCTAAATGTAAGCCTAATAATTAATGATGAATAAATAAATAATTAATGGAGGCTTGTGATGCATGCTCCTGAATAATCCTTATTAATAACTGTATAATAAAGGACTATATTGTACAATGACAACAATAGTGAACATGGTAGTAATGATGGTACGAACACCTGTCCACTACCTATTTTTTCAAAATTAAAAATGGTTTTATACTGATGTTATCATTAATACCTGGAAAGTTTGTTGCATCCGAAATAATCTGCCACCTACTTTCTTTTAATCCCAGCAAAGCTTTAATATTGCCTCCATATGGTGATTGTTCCACCTTGTCAATAATGTGAAACATAAATGAATGATTGTCATTCGTATTGACCATGTGACGGTACAAAGCACTTCTACTGTCTTTTTTGCTGATGGCATACTGATGCTCATATATACGTCTTTTAAAAAGTCTTTCAGTCTTACCTATGTAGAATGCATTGCATGCTACACAGGTAGCTAAATATATCACAAATGTGGAACTGCAATTGCCATAAAAGCTTGGTAAAAATGTTGAATTTGTGTTTAACCTAGTACCTCTGCATACTTTAATATATTGGCATTGATTGCAATGTCCACATTTGGTAGTATGTTTATTGACTCTAGCTGACGTACCTTTTGAACTTTCCAGCAATTTTTTAATATTGAATCCTGTCTTGTACACTATTTTCATATCCATACCTAAAATAGACATGGAATCTCTATTGACAACAAATTGATTCCATCTCTCCTTTAAACATTTTTCTATGTATTTAACTGCAGGTGAGTTAGTCAATACACATACCCTTAGACCATGCTCTGATGACATATGTTCTCCTTTAGTAATAATGTTAAAATTATTATCTCCTAATATGGGTTTGTACTTATTTCCCCATTCTTCTATTATATATTTGTTAATCTCATTTAGAACTTTTTTGGGGTACCCTCGATTTAAGAACATAGTTTTCATTAGATCTATTTCTCTCATCATAGTATCTTTTGTTGAGCACATCCGGGCAGCTCTTATACATTGGCCTTTATATATATTTTTAAATACATGCTTGGGGTGGTTGCTGGAATATGACAAATAGTCATTAGAGAACGTATCCTTTCTATAAATACAAGACTTAAAACCAGTGTCCCCATGACTTATATATGTGTCGAGATATGCTATTCCTTCATTTATAACATGGGTGAATCTCAAAAATTCTGTTGTACTATTAATGTAATTTATAAATCTGTCTATTTCCACCAACGGGCCATCCCATAATATAAACAAATCATCTAGGAATCTGGTATAGTACCTGATGTACTGGTAAAATTCGGATTTAAAAATGTATTCAGATTCCCATTCCAACATTACCATGTTGGCAAAAATCGGGGCACAAGATGCCCCCATGGCCACGCCTCTGGTTTGCTTAAATAGCTCTCCTTGGAACTGAATATAATTACTCTCGAGTATCACCCCCATCATTTCCATAATAAGGCAAACTCTGTCCCAACTCATATTTGTCTTTTTTCTTAAACTGTTGGAAAAATACTCTAACCCTACATCCTTGGGGATGCAAGAAAATAAATCGATCACATCGATGGTTAAAAATCTTAATTCCTTTTTCATATCTATAACTTAAACCATCCAGCTCATCGGCCGATCGACTCCCAGCTGAATACTTACAAATAGCATCAGATGTTATAGCCTACCCTATCTCAAGCTTGATAAACAGAAGTATAACAGACTCTAAAATCCCCTCTCTTTGGAAAATATCATATGTCATCCCACTTCACAAGGGTGGCTCCTCCACGGAAATATCAAACTTCAGACCTATAGCAATAATGTCCCCAATAGCAAAAATAATGGAAAGGTGTGTTCACAAGCAACTCCTGCACTATCTTACTCACAAGCAACTCCTGCACTATCTTACTCTAAATAATCTTTTGTCCAAAACTCAACATGGCTTTCGCCCCCATCACAGTACAACTACCGCCCTCCTCTCCTTTGTTGACTCAGGTCAACTGCAACCGTAATAACAAACTAATTACCTCTGCTCTCTTTCTGGACCTGTCAAAAGCCTTTGACATGGTTAATCACCAACTATTGCTCCACACCCTTGAAACCCTTCACCTTGACTACTCAGCCCTAAGCTGGTTTGATGCTTACCTTTCTGGTAGACAACAAGCTGTCCAGTGGCAAAGCAAGCTATCTCATTTACTACCTAACACCATAGGAGTTCCCCAAGGCTCTATACTTGGTCCCCTTCTTTTCTCTGTATTCATAAACGATCTCTATTCAGTCATCCCGAAAGCTACCTGCATTCAATATGCAGATGACTCCACACTGATCTGCTCTGATGTTTCTCTCCATAATCTCCAAGTAGTTACCCAAAACTGTTTTGCTGCGGTTGAAACATGGTTCATAGAAAGGAAACTTATCCTGAATCCAACAAAAACCAAGTTACTACTAATTTTCCCCACCTCAGCCACTTCCTTAGGACAACACCCTCCACTTACTCATATGACCTGCCACGTTCAGGCACCATCATAGAGCCTGTCGCAAATACCAAACTACTAGGTGTCACTATCGATCACAAGCTCAAATTTGACATACACATCAAACTATAAAAACTGTAAACAAGAAACTTGGTTCCATGTACAGAATTAAAAACTTTCTAACTCCCAATACCAAACTAACCATTGCACATACACATCAAACTATAAAAACTGTAAACAAGAAATTGGTTCCATGTAACTAAAATCCTGAA
>NC_056739.1:721821227-721853727 GCF_019279795.1 Protopterus annectens
TATTCCTTAACCCCGAGGATCACTGATATTGCACACCTGTCAGCAAAACAGATGTCAGTAGTGACTTTTGATGAATCACTATACACGTATAGATATGTGTGTGTGTGTGTGTGTGTATATATATATATATATATATATATATATATATATATATATATATATATATATATATATATATTTGTGCGGTGATATAAAATCTCTGCGAATTATACCAACTCTGATCACGTCAGAGAAAGGGCACATTTCCCAACCCAAGAATTGCGCGACACAAATGTCGATCTGAGTAGTTTAAAGTTTGTCTAAACAGATGTTAACCAACAGGGAATTTGACAATCCATTCTCTCACATTTTTAATATACATGTTATACTTCTTTTAACCAGTTTTTCTCGCTGTAAATTATATTGTCCAAAAAGGCAGTAATTGTTAACATTTACACCTACTGATATCATATAAAATCATTTAGAGAGATTAAAATTACCGGTCCACAACGTTTAACCAAGTGCTTGTACTGTTTCCAAGCAATTTCCAAGTTTTGTACATCAAAAAAATGTTCCCATCTCCATTTATATTTTTAGATCTCCAGCATATATAGCTTTTTGCAATATCAGCCATTTTATCTGGAGTATAAAATGCTTCAAGTACTTCCAAATGTATATTCTCCAAAATTATACAAATTTTCAAATAAGCAAATTCCATTTTATTTGCATTCAGTAATTATCTACCGAATAGGAACTGTTCTCATTTTATGAGCAAATGCAGAATTACTACCAGCATAAAATTTGAATATGTACTAATATTTGGGATATTATTTTAAAGGTGGATTCTGAAAAGCTTAGAAATTCCTCAAATATATACTTGCTTATGACTTTTACAATTGAACAAGTTCCCTTTGATTTTATTCCTCTTACCCTCTGCTGTTTACTCCTTCCGTACAATTATAGTAAGCTAAAATGCTCTCAAAAATATTTTCATTTGCCACTTCTAATAAACCTGTATTCACTCCCAAAGTAAATATAGTGACTAGCCTTTAACTCTGAATGTTTTTAGAACATTTTGTAGATATTTGGAGTAAAATACTTCATATTAGCAAACTTCAATATCACTTAAAGGTTAGACAGCACGAGTCCCTGGAGATATTTCACGTGCAATTATCTGCTGGAAGGACACCTACTGAAATCACTGCCAGCTACAGGACCCCCCCCCCACATGACCCCCCATCCATGAATCAGGACACCCACTCTGCCTATTTGGATCTACTTGAGTCCATCAAGATAGATCAGACCACCATGGTTTTGGGTGACAACTGCCCATCCATTGACTGGGGAAAATATTAATGCAGAAAGTCACTTGCCCAAAGGTTCCTAGACTTCATTAACTCCAATGCCCTGGACCAGCTAGTTGACACCCCCACAGGGAGTGCCAACATCCTGGATCTGGTGCTTACCATTATGGGGGATGACTGTAGCACATCCATTGTGAGGTCTTCCCTGGTGAGATCTGACTACAAGGCCTATCATCATACAAGTCCTGCCTCATCTTTGATGAGAAGTCCCAGGAGTCCTTGAACAAGAAGGGTCTTGCTCCAATACATTCTTCACTTTATGGTCAATGAATTTAGCCAGACAAAAGATAATGGATGCTTTAGCATCCACAATCGGGCGGAGTGGTGGATGACACTTCTGAATCTTGGGAATTCCAAAGATGGTCACAATGGTTACCAGAACACTTTTACCAGGATTAACAGAGGAATGGAAAAAGGGGGGTGGATGGAGGGAGGGGGACAATCAGACACTACAGGAACTAAATGTTAACAGTGATGCGGAATTTTACGACATCTGTTCCATAGTGAATAATGATGAAAATGATTTTAAGATAGATCATTTAAGTCAGGAATCTGTTAAGACAGCTTGGGCAAATCTGTTTGAAAGGGGGCTGAATTTTGTACTGGCCAGGAAGGTATCCTGCAGTTAAAAACATTTTGTAGGAAACTGAATTTAGCTCTGAATTTCAGTCATAACAGCAATGAGGGGCCCCCATTACGTAACAAATTAAAGCGACCAAGTACATTCACCCCCCCCCCCACAAACCCTATGGTTGGATTATTTGAGAAGTCATGTGAAATGGACATCGGGGAAAACAACTGTATGACATCCTTGAATGAAGGCAATAACATGTCCCAAGATTACTTAGAATTGTTGAAACACATTATGAATAAAACAATTAGGATAATGAAACCAGACAAGGGCAGGGGGTTAGTGATTATGGACATGAATGACTATTGGGAGGATGTTTGAGATTTTATATAGTGACACCTAGATGGAAATTTCCCGTAACGAGCTCAATACTGCATACAGGAACATAGACTTAGTGACTGATGAGCTTATGTTACACAGGCAGATTACCTTACAGGAACATGTCTTCCTTAGTACAAACCATCCTAGGATTCAGACCATCTCGGAATTCCCAAGATTCACAAAAGTGACAATAATCCACCACTCTGCCCAACTGTGGATGCTAAAGCATCAGAGACCTTTTGTCTGGCTAAATTCATTGACCATAAAGTGAAGAATGTATTAAAGCAACGACCCTTCTTATTCAAAGAGTCTTGAGACTTATCAAAGATAAGGCAGGACTTTTATGATGACAGGTTACTTACGGTTACCATAGGCATTTGTGACCTATTCTGTGATCCCACATGATCAGGGAATTGAATAGTTTTATGATTTGTGTACTAGCACTAATCTAGATCACAATACTATTCTTACAGTTTGGACATTCATGGAACTTGTATTAGATAATTTCCTGATTTTTGAAGGGCAGGTTTTTAAGCAAACACAGGGGGTGGCTATGGGTGCTTGGCTGCACCCCGGTGTTTGCCAATATAGTTTTAGCCCAATTGGAAGATTTGTTTGTCCAACTCTCCCTATAGGAATTCTTGGATACTCTATGGTCCTCATTTGGACGATTTAGTCCTGTGGAAATAAGGGAGGGAGCAATTGAAAGAGTTTTTTTTTTTTGAATATTTCAACACTTCATTCTTGAGATTCACGATGAATGTTGATGACAACAGGCTTAATTATTTAGAGGTTACTTTAAGGACTATAACAAAAAGTTTACATCTTGTATAGGAAGCCCACGAATTCAAACATGCTAATGCATTATGACAGTTGGCATCCCATAAATCAGAAGGCCCTAGTTAAAGGGCAATATGTGAGACTAGCTAGAATGGGGTCAGAAAATGACCTCTGATTATCTTGAGTTTTTAGAAATGAAATGGCAGATTAGATTGAATGCTTCCATCTATCCTGGACTCAGTGATAGAATTGTACTTTGTCCCTTACTGAAATTAAAATATTTTTGCATTTAGTTTCAATGCATGTCAACACAAGGGCTTTATTTCATAAATATAATGGGTTAAATTATTTTTCTTCAGGTCTAAATATTAGTATGAATACATTTTATTTTTTTATTAAGTGTTTTCACAAGATTCAGTCAGGATTTTTGTTGTGTGACTTGTATTAAGTGTGGGGACTTGGAAACATATATATATATATATATATATATATATATATATATAACAGTTTATTCTCTAATTTATTCTGAAGTCTTGTATTTGGAGACAAAAGCTCTCAAATTTTACTTTTTGCACCTGTGGAGTTTAGCTGCTTATTTCTACTTCCTTTATTATTCTAGGTTCCTTTATTATTCTAGGTTCCTGTCCTTGTGGTTTAAGTGGTATGCGACATTAATAGAACCTGCTGGAGGGACAAATATGTCTTCCAAAGGTTACCACACCTTTGGAATAGACTCCAGCTTCATGTCAAGCAGAGCACTTCATTGGCCTTCTTCAAATGTAATCTGGACCATTGGATGGGTAACCATAAGTTCACCACAGGGGTTCCACCTGTGTCCCTCTTGGACAGGAGTGATGGGTGCTGATCGTGGAAATAATGGTAAAGCTTGGCTAGGCTTGTAAAGGCCCAACAGTCATTAGCCTAATAACTCCCTGTGATCCTAAGTAACTTGACTATTTTATATTTAACATAATAGAGCTGCAAAAATTTTCCACTATTAGCCCCATATCCACAGTTTAGAAAATACACAATTTTTAAAATTGCATGCTAATCTGGTAACACTAGCTCTCTATTCTATATCTGGGCATTTTTGTAAGGTTTTTTTTTTTATATTAAAAAATCTACAGAAGGCTATTCTATTTTCTTAACCAGAGCTTTAGAGGGCATTAACACTGTTTGTATAAAACTTAACATATTTGGCAATATTTTAATCAGTAACCAGTCTTCAAATATAAATGTTTTTGTTCCATCCAGTTTAGTTCTTGCACTATTATGCTTATTTCTATTTTTCTATAGTTGATGTCATGGCGGTTCTTCAGTAATGCATTTTTTCACAAATTTCTACTATAAATTTGTTTTGAAAAGTTATTTTTAGGTTTATAATTATACATTTTACTATTAAATTTCAGTCCAGAAATGTTAAGTTTAATTTTATTCTGTGATTCTTTAAAGCAAGATTCTATATAGGTTCATAGGTGCTTACTAGGCTGACCACGAGGGCCTTTTTAAGCCTAGCCATACATCCTGTATCAGTTCTGGTACCACTGATAAATATACGCAGGGGCTTGGGAGGTGAAACATTTACAGGCATGATCCTGGGAGATTTAACCAAATTCAACCTACTGTGCACTTAGAGAGACAGGTGCCAAGCCAAAGATGAATTTCCTGTTCCCCATCCAATGTCCAAGTTGCACTTGAATTGTGTTTGCGCGAACTCTGCTTCACATGGATGGGGACCCTGTTCCAGAGAAGTAGTTTATGGAATGCATACCAGTCTCCAACATGTCCTATCACTGGCAAGGTTCAAGTCTTTAGAGCCAGTAATTCTGACAGTTTGCTTTTTGCAGGAGGTCCAGAGTGGAGTCTGACAATGCCTTGTATGCCAGGCACAAATCTTCCCTCAACATGTAGGAGACAGAGGGATAGGGCCTTGAAGAATCTGTACAGGACATGTTACATACACCCAAGTATTTTTAGTAAGGAACCTCTATGGACATTCCAATTGTTAATATACCTGGTTATGTACAGACCACAGGGAGCACTGTACTCAAGTCTGATGAATGCTGAATGCAGTGGAATAATGACTTCTTCAGACCTAGATGCCATAACTTTGTTTATAAGTTGGACAACATAGAATGATTTCCTCACTACTGTGGAGACATGCTGGTCAAAGGTTAGGATTACTGTGTGCGTCTCTCCAAGTACCCAAATAGTGGTTAAAGTCTTTGGGGTGTGTTAATATGTTACCAGGGGCGGATAACTTTCTGAAGGATACTATTATGCATTTCTTGGCATTTAGCTGTAGTGCTTGGCTCTGACGCCAGTAGTCTGTCAGCCCTTCCTGGAGAAGTCTTGTCATCAGTGGGCGATTCAAATGACAGCACTTAATTTACAATCTGCATATTTAGTCAGCCAGAGACCACTGACATTGGCCTTGACTTCAGAAAAGTAAATGCCAAAAAGAAGTGGTCTCAGAACCAACCCCTAAGGGACTCTACTTGTGACTAGCCTCTTTGTAGAGGTAGGCTCTACATTTCTAAGTTTCTGCGTCCTGCCCAAGTACCAGCTGGCTAGCCACTGTGTTACATAAGGGTTTATACCAAACCTTTTAAGTTTGTCAACAATGCCCGAGTGGGGTATTGTGTCAAATGCTTTGACCAGGTCAAGGTACAGTCAGCCATTTTGCACTCATCCATTGCTTTGATGACCTTCTCAAAAGAAGCCTACCAGGTTGAGTAGGCATGATGTGCCCTTTATGAAACCAAATTGGCTTGTGTCCAGTGTCTGGAGGTTTCATTTCCATGACCATTCTTTCCATGGCTTTACATATGGGATTAGTGAGACTTACGGGTCTGTAGATGGCCTACCTTTGAGCAGAAGGATGACTGCTGCTGTTCTCCATTCATGGGGCATAAAGCCTGTTGGGAGGTTACAATTAAACAGCGATTCAACACAGCCTGGCAGATCTTTCATGCCATTTAGAAGACATCCTGAGATATTGTATGGGCCCATTGAATGGGTGTTCTTGGCCTTAGAGAGCAATAAGGACCTGCTCCCTAGTGGTCGCAGAGGGAGTTATATTTGATGGCGTTTCCTGATGGAAGGCCGAGGAGGACAGAGGGGTAAGCATATCAGTATTAAAATCTGTAAACAGTAGCATCCTTGAGGTGAATTGATGACTTCTAATATTAGCTAATGGTTTCATAGCCAGAGCAAACCGTGTAGGTGACAGTAGGAATCTTTCTCTATTGCCACTTTTGTTTATTTCTGTGAAATAAAGCAGATGATAAATTAGGCCCTTATTAGAGAATCTGTAATAATTACAAGGAGTAACATGTATAATCTTCCAAGCTAAAATTGCCATATCTTCATTGCTGTTTCTTACTTAAACCATTAATGATTTTACTCTTAATACTGCCCTGGGCTTTTGACAATGAATCCTAGTTAACCTGAAGCGAGGAAGTGTAAGGGGAACAGAACTAAAGTCCCACTGCAAATCATCAACAGCATCAGCAAATACAATGGTCATGGCCAACTGCCACAATACATATTCTAAATAAAGATTGTATCCAAAAATTACAGTTAAATTTAATGGGTAGCAAGTAGCATTCAATGTTCAAATACGTATTAAAAATGTTCAAACACCACATTTAAAAACTCAATCACTAGATGGACTGCAATTTCTCAAATGTCGACTGGGCAGTTGAAGTGCAAGGAAATATTGATTTGTTACAATGCCCCTATTTGTGAATGTGGAGGAATTTGACACCTCCAATATGTTGATTTTAAATTGTTTAACTTGTCTGGTACACAACTTTCATTATTTGCAAAAGGTTATACAACTGAAGTTGTATACCAGGAACTTTTTAAATTTTTTTTTTTGTTTAGGTACTCAGACAGGCACTACTGAAATTGTTTTGAAAAGACATAGTGCTTTTATACGCCACCCCTCATAATCCTTTAGTAACCACTTTTGAGAAAATATGTGAAGGTAAATTTAACTTTACAGAAAGGAGAAATGTGTCAACAATTTACCCCCTGAAGAGAAGTGCATTTTAAAAATATTTAAGGACAAGGTTATGTTTTATGAAACCTGACAAAGATAGGGGTGGTGTTGTGATGGATATAATGGATTATTCATATAAAATGTTTTGTAAACCTGCTTTAGACAAAACTCCTAAGGATTTCTAAAATTGAGATTAGCATAACCCACAAGCTTGATTATATGTTGAATGAATTGACTTTGTAAGGATTTAACAGTAAGGTCATCCTTGCATTTAAGGTGGACAAACCATTGATCCCTTGATAGTTGGTATCCCCAAGATTCACAAGAATCAAATTTGATCCCCCATTGAGATTAACTGTAGCAGCTACAGGTTCTAAAATGGAAACTATTGCAAAATTCATTGCTTTTAAATGTAAGGCTTGTTAATGAATTTATCCCACATCCTACGTGACTCCTGACATTTATTGGAAAGACTTAACATTTCTTTTGATGAGACACTTATTTCTGCAACTGCTGACATGGTTACCTTGTTTACAGTTATTATCCACTTAGACAGTTGTTTTTTGTTTGACTTTTTAGTGTGTCAAGATGCCATTTCTACTAAGGACATCTTAGTCATTGACTTATTGGACACTGTTTGTAATTTGTTCTTCTAGGGAGGATTACTATCAAATGTCTGGATCTGCAATAGGTGCAGCTTGTGCCCCTCATTTATGCCAATGGGGTTATGGTGGTGTGGGAAAAGTGTTGCATATTTAGTTCCATCATCCAGTTATGCTTACCTTCATTTTTTGGAGGGCACTGCTTTTATGGAAAGGTACTGTGAATCTACACAATTAATTTGTATATTTAGGGACAACTATTTTTTTTTATTTGCTCATCAGTTTGATGACTCCTATCAATTACCTTGATGCAATTATAGGTAAATATAGACTTAGCTTTACCTCTACACTACACAGGAAGAATGCCTCCTCTAATTCCTACTTACATTTTGAAAGCGGTCACTATTTACATCAGAAAAAGGGTATTAAGGACCAGATAAAGATTAATTATTTGAGAAGGAGATGCACAATTTATGGTGTACAGAAAAGGAATATCCTACTGGTTTATTACAAGCTAAGGACAATGCTACACAAAACAAACATGAAATTTGCACTTTTTCTGAAGTGTAATGAGGATAGTGATGTAGCTGAACACCCTTGTACTGGTGACAACACTATCAATGGGGTTGACCTCTACGGAAATTTGCACCTTTGGTTTTACCTGTTGGTGAAATTTATAAATATGCTGAGGTTTTCAAGGATTTGTGGTATTGTATTTTCCACACCGATAGGAGAGGTTCTGTGGATCTCCATTAGTTGTTTTCAGTAAAAGGTAGGTCCATAAAGAATTTGATAGAGTTCACCAAGGAACATGGGTTTTACTGGCCTGGCCCACCAGATGAACAGGTGTGGTAAATGCAAGTATTGTAGGTTTATACATCAGGTTCCATATCCAACAGCTGAAGGACATGATCATAGTTCAGTTTGTCTTTGTAGATACAACTGTGATATTGCCCATGTTGTTCACGTGGCTAATTGCACGTTATGCCCAGCATTTTATGTTGGAAAAACTGTAGATTAAGGGATCATACAAGGGAACATTATGAGGATAAAAAAAAATTCCACAATGCCTTGTTCCAGCATGTAAACAATTGTGAGCTTGTTGATGAAGTACACATCACAGAGGGATGAAGATTTGAAAAATGTATTGGAAATGAAGGAGCTGTTGTGGCAGATACAATTAGATGCTTGTGCATCTCCAGATCTTAATGAGTGTATCCACTGGGCAAATATGGTGTGAACGGTATTACTGAGTGATCAATGCAGTCACAATACAATGGTTGTATTGGTTTCACCCATGTTTTATCACTATTACAGCTGTCCAAATTGTAGATAGAAGCAGATACAAAATCCAGACTATTGGTTAAGTCATTATTTTTAGGTCTAATTAGAATTTTAATTAAGGAGGTAGGTTTTGGAACAATTGAATGTTTTATATCTATAATTTTAACAGTTGAATGTATTTATTCAACTATTAATTCATTGACGCCCATTTTAACTCTGGTCCTTGTACATGCACGCTTTATTTTTGCATTTAATATTTCAGTCCTTGAGTTAACTATTTACCTACCACAATATAACCTTATTCTTGAATTAATAGATTATATAGTATTCAACAGGAAACCCAGCAGTTTATTGGCTGTGGTCCCTTTAAAAGCAGTTACACAGCTGATTGGTATACTCTGAAGTCATCCAGGATGTTACTAGAAACAAAAGCACTTTCTGATTTTACAGTGTTTAATAAATGTTGTTTGAACATTGAATATTACTTGCTACAACTTATTTTTGGATACAATTTTCATATAGAATATATTCTGCAGCAATCAGACATGACAGTTGTATTGGCTGCTGCTGTTGACATTTTGTAGTATGACTATTTGTGGTTCCGTGCCCTAATTTACACTTCCTCTCTTCAGGTTACCAGTTGGAATTTGTGTGGTGTTTGGAGTCCTACTTGACCTTCAAGTAGGAATTTGAGTTCTTATACCATCAGTAAATATGTAAATATACCTTATCCACATTTAATAGGATATGGTAAATAGTATCGGCTTTTAATGTGTTATGAAATACCTCAAGGATTTTGTGATATATATACACACACACACACACACACACACACACACACACACACACATGTTTTAAGATTAAAATATTCAACAGAAATAACTTCTGTACACATTTAAAGACTTACAACTTCTGGAATTAATCCCTGGAGCTTTATTCTTCAAGTACTTAGTTGCATAACTTCTACAATAATTTTAATAGAGGTTATCTGAGTAAGTTAAACCCAACACTCATCCAAAAAGGATTGTATGTTTATTTTTATTTTCCACAGAGTATTTCATGTTTTCCAAACTGTATGTCTGATAACTCTTAAAGACTTTACTAGTACTATCATGCTTGACTTACTGGACAATTAATGCAATTGCCTGTGGTTATATGATGCAACTTCTCTTTTCTCCAGTATTTACTTTTTAATTAACAGCTTTGATTAGGGATTTCACGGTCTACAAAATTCTCCTTTTTTGCACTTTGTTGACAAGACCGATTGCAAATGAAACAAATAAGAATGGAACAATGTGCAGTTTTCCCATACATAAGTATCCCACATATCCCACAATGTACTTCTACTAATGCCTTCAATCATAAATGCATTTCTTCTAGAAACTAGTGCTTAAATTCTTCCCTTGCTGGTATTCTACACCAAATTGCTAAGTCATCACTCAACGTTAATGTATGGCCTGATATGGAAAATTCTAAAGCTATAGACACAAAAATAACATTAGTAGCAAACACTGGATCTCCAAACACAGAGTGCTTTCACCCTCTTACATCTAGGACGTCTTCAGAATAAAATCACTAATTTAAAATCTCCTTTTATTCCCTAGCACAGCTGAGCTTTGCAATGAATAAAACTGATGACAATATTAAAGGAGGACTACTTAAACAGAATCATGGGGTAGCTATGGGGACTTTATGTACCCCCCTCCATTTATGCCAATTTAATATTATTGGATTGGGAAATCATCAGTTTTCAGTCTGGAGTATTTCTGTAATATTAAATTGTATGCAAGATTTTTGGATGACATTTAATTTATGGGGAGGCTCAGAAGTTATTATTCCAAAGTTTCATTATTTGAATCACATCTGCTTTTTTTAAATTTACTTACAGCTATGACAAATGCTGAATTATTTGGACACCTTAATTGCACACTGACAATGAGGTCAAATCATAAGTTTATAGGAAACCCACTTACTGTAATTCCTATTGAGAGTATACCAGCTGCCATCCCCTTAGTCAAAAGAGCATAATTAAGGGTCAATGTATTTAGATATCTAGGATGACACCCCCACTTTGAAGATGTCGAAGGAACTGGATGCAGTGATGTTTATAGCTAGGGGTTCTCCATTACAAATGGTTACAGAAATAAGGAATTACATCCGAACTCAAATGGATACTCTGTATAAATCCTTTTTAGGTGTAGGGTTAGATTCAGTAAAACAAAAAAGCAGAAACTATGAAAGGGCTATGGCTGTACAACATTGCCCTCAGTCCAGCGAAATTACTAACATTATAAAAAAACTGCAATATACTAAAAGCTAACCATACAATTTTTCATTTACAAAGGGCTGAACCCAAATTTAGTTTTAAGACTGGACTTGAAAGAAAGAATGGTTTGAATGGAGACAAAAATACAAAAAAAAACTTGAAAGGAGGAACAGTAAAATGTGGGATTTGTGCAAAATGTTCCTACATTCTTGAAATTAAGGCTCTTGTTTTACAGAATGATTTGCATTCCCTCCCTTACATTCTGCAAAGGAAATTGTCAAAGTACGTTGATTTTGTCAAGGGCTCTAGTTGCCCATCTTTTTATCTGGGAAAAACAGAGATGTCTTTGGAAATGAATTTATGAGCATGACTTTGAAATTGCAAAAAAGAATGACAAGAATGATTTGTACAAACATTCTGTTAAATGCACAGATTTTAGAAAAATCAGTTTACTATTTTAGAACAAATGAAACAAAATTCTAGAGGGGAAATTTAAATATTGGCAGTTTAGACTGCGGGCTTTTAAAGAACCTGGTTTAAATGAATACAGTTCTATACAACCTTTAAGCATGAGATCCCTTTATATATGAATAGCAGTTTTTTTTTTTTGAAGTAGGGTATATTATATTAACATCTGTTCAAAGAACTTTTTTTGAAGGCAATTTTTAAATAGAGTTCTGACAAGTTTATGTTTTAAACATAGCAATGCAAATTTAAATACTGCCAGTTTTATTAATTAGAAAGTTCAGCTGTGCTGGGGAATAAAAGGAGATTTTGAATTACTGATTTTGGACGAAAACGCTCAACGAGTTTGGAGATCCGGTGTTAGCTACCAACTTTATTTTTGTTGTGTATATAGTTCATTTCAGTAATGTTAGTTACGGTTTTCTAACATTCTAAAGCTACCAAGCTCTTAATTTAGGTCCATAGGTAAAGTACAAACATGCAAATTAAGAATTTTCTGTTCTAATTTATTAAACATTCTAATTTTTACAACTTTAAAAAGCAGAAATTCTAGTGAGATTTTAATTGCACTCCTACCACCCTTAATTAGCACACAGTTAAAACCTCCTCCCAAAATTACACTTCTTTTCAGACAATTCAGTAAGTTTGTTTTCTTGCATACTTTGCACCAAGACCAGGTATCCAATAAGCTTTTGCTAGAGTATGAATTCTATTTTGAATTCAAGTAGTACTAGTAATGAAAAAAAAAATCATTGAAAGTCAAATTGATTGATAATTTTCTACAATTAATGTGCTTTAATTTGGATTTATAATACGATCCAGTTAATGGTATTTTGTTCCCAGCATTTTCCTTTTTATTTTACTGTTAAGATAACTAGCTGTTTTAGTGTGCCATTTTCATTTGACATTTGTTGACCAGGAGTTTGAGCAATAGCCCTTTTTCAGTGGAGGCCTCCAACTCAACTGCATGAGATTGCTCTGTAGAAAGCATCTACCCATACAGCTACCACTTGCCTCAGCTTTATTTGTTCATATTAAACGTGTACACCTTTTCACTTTCATCTACCCTATTCATTTCTATTGCTCCACTTTTTTGCCAAAAGTGTATTATTAAATTTACAGACTGGCTTTCATTATGCTCTACTATATCCTAATGATTGTACTTTTAAACTTGATTCAGTTTCATCATGCCGGTCCCCTTGTAGGATGCTCTTTTCTGTTGGCACTCCAATTTCAATACAATTCTCTTGTACTTTCAAACAATGCATAGCACTTTAAACACTGGCATTCATGACTGGTATTTTTGGGTTGACCATGTTGCCATTTTTTTTCCATAATGTCTTAATATGAAAACTTCAGAGAACTTAATCTGATAAGACATCCAGATGGGCATGGGATAGGTGGCAGAAGTGATGGGGGATACTACATTGTGTATTTGAGTAGAGAGATTTGCCTATTGTCTGCAAATAAATGTAATTCAGTCATCTGAATCTATATAGTCCAGTTAAAAATACAGCTATGCACAGACTGCTGCTTCTATCAAATATATTCATGGGTATTGTCATATGGAGTACATAGCCTAGAAGGCAACAACCATTTCTCAACATTTAAATAGGAGATTATGTGGTTTGTACATTTTATTGATCTACAATACTGAATGCTTTTTGGAGTTCTTGTTTGTTCCCAGAAAAATGCAGGATCCACTACCAGCCAACAATTTTCAGGCTTACATTTATGCACATTTTATTATTACATATTCTGAATCAGACTGTAAAACATTCAGTATAAATCATTACAAGACCAGGGAGGCCAATATAGCTAGAGAACTTGGTTCACAATCAACAGGTGTCTCTTTCAAAGGACTGTAAGTGTGAAAAAGAATCCAAGTTGCTCTGAATCACTGCTAATTCTGAACCCCCTCTTCAAAGGTCAGACACTTAGAGTCTCAAGTTTCTTGTACAAAGCCAATATGGACATAACTGACCAGCTTTTGTGCCTGGTTAAAATTTATAAAGCAGGGGACACCCAAAGATTGAAGTAAAACAGATCATGAGCCCAAAACGCAGAAATTACAAAGTTTTGTCCCAATACCCCTCTCCCCCCACTCCCCAAACTGTGCAACCTCAGATATGGAATAAATAGGGATGTGATGTGTATTCTACATTTGGAGGTTTTCCATTTCAAAGTAGAGAATGACTAAAAAACAACAGAGTATGACCTGCCATTGTCACTGGCAAATTCAAATGACCTGCTGACCAGTTTAACTTGAATTTAGAACCTCCTTAGGCCACCAATTCAGGATTAATGACAGAATGTAAAATGTCTCTGCAGCCTGTGATACCAAAGCCATGTTGAAGCAGTAGTAGTTTAGGATATGGATGAAGTGCGTGTTTGTATGTATTATATATATATATATATATATATTATATATATATATATATATATTATATATATATATATAAATAGATATGTTCCATTTAAGTGATCAAAGTTTCAGAACTTTGAATTTCATATGGCCAAAACCATATGATCGAAGTTTTGAAACTCCAAACACTTAAATGGAGATCTCCATACATCGCAAATGGGAATATTCCCTTTTCCTCGCTGTAGTGCGATCTCGCAGCTGGCATATATTAATAGCGGGGGTGTTGGGGGTGCAAGGGGGCTTGCCCCCCCTACATGTCTTAATGTTTAATGTTCGAAGTTACAAAACTTTGATCATATGGTCCCGGCCATAACACACACACACACCATGTTCAGTTTATGCTGCATTACAGAAATTGCAGGTTGCCTACAGGTAAATGCTGGCACATTACCAGTGCTGGAAACTGTCTGCCCCTTTAATGTACAGCACATTCCTTGCCTTAGTCTTTGTGATAAACAGTTCATCTCTAGGTTGGGCACAGCCCCCCTCACAGGGGATGTAGGGAGGTCAGCCCCCCCATGCAAAAACCTACATCTTGGTTGTTTTGTTAGGGTTTTCAGAAAGCTGAACATATGGTTGACTTAAGTTAGATTGTCCAAAAACTATCTGACAAATGCAATACATCACACACTGCATTACTCTTGCTCTTGTAACCAGAGTTGTGTCTGGAAAGGGTCTACTTAATGTATCCTACAAAAAAAAAGTAAGTGTCAAGTCAGAATTTCATCCATATAGAGACACCTGCATAAATCAATGGATTTGAATCCCTCAAGCAATTCTGAGAAAAGGCATCCACCTTTATCCTTTGAGAAAAACCCAAAGGCAAGAGAAGGTTGAACATCCTATCCATATAGCTTGGTAGGACCTGCATGGGTCCTCTCTAAAAATTAAGGGCTAATACCTGCACCACTGAAACTGAGCAGACAAAAAGGGGTCTCTGATACCCATATGTACTCTCCGCCTGTACATCCTCAGAGTGAACTACTAGCTGGTGAAAAACTGGGAGAGACCAATCTGTTTGAATTCAGTTTATCCTTCTTTGCAATGGTAAAAAGCACTCCCAGGTCAAACAGGCAAAGTTTCCATTATTCTAGTGGAGGTCAGTTAAAAAGGATGTGCTCTCATACCTATAGGCAGAAATACCCTTGTAATGAAAATTCAAAATTACAGGATAAATGCATCTGGCTCCTTATTACACTCAGGGGCTGTATCCCCGACACTCCAGCTACTTTATACATAGTGATGAGGAAGAGAAATCCCTGCAATATTTAAGTGCAAATTCCAGTATTCATCCATTAAATGATCAGTACTGCCAAGACAAGTCTAGCTGGATCACCCAATGCAAGGCAAAATTTATTGCTGGCTAACCAAAATGAATGAGGGCACTTAGCCAGCTTCAGAGATATGACAACCTTTGCATTTTAGCTACACCTTCATAAGCGGTCATATAGGTTTCATAGGTTAGTACTAGGCTAACTGCCCTTGCAAGCCATTTTAACTCTAGCCAATTATCCCCTGTGAGATTCAAACCCTGTACCTTGTGTTTGCAAAGCAAACACCTAAACCATTAGGCCACCCTCCCAACCCTATGGGACAAAATAACATCTACTCTGTCAGAATCTTAATTAGCCTAAACTAAAAATATTATGAAAGCCTTTAAGCATTACACTAAGTTAACTGTCCTCCTTACAACTGTACCATTGGTATCAAACCTAAGAATAATGCAAGTGACAGTAAAACATGCAAGATTTCAAGAGATGTCATGGCAGAAATCTTTCAGCCTCTTTGCTGCTGCACAGTATCCACATCCCCTTAAAGACAAATCAAAAGAAGGAGAAAAAACATACCATTAACAGTTAGAGTACTTAGGTCAATAGACTGGTTCAGCCCATACAGAGTTTTTAACACACAATTCGGACTGGCTCTAGAAGTTGTGTGGAGGTATGCTGCACCCAATATCTCAAGGTTTCTACTGTCGTTCCTGTAAAAATAAAAAAAAAATCTTAGACCCTTCCCACTGGAGGCACAAAGTAGCTCAAGCAAAAATAAATGGTCAGTTTTCTAACAAAGCAGACTGCAGCAAGGTCAACCATATAGTCAACATGCTTCAATGTCTTAAACAGCAGACATTGAATTATTCACACAAGGCAATACCTATCCCATTTACATGGTTTCTTAAATCACCTGTTTGAAGGGAGGCTAGGTACAGAACAATCTGTGGGAGACAAAAGCCCCTCACAATGGACCTGTAAAGGAACTGTGATACATGCCTTAGAAACAAGAATTATAACAGGAAATAAGATTTTTGATTTTTTTCAAAAAGTCGGATCCTTTTACTTTAGTACAGCAGAACTGTATCTCAGCTATAATACTGCAGTGGACATGTCCTACCTGTGAGGCACCATGGTAGACACAGGGCAAGAATCAGCACCATTAAACTTAATTACCAGGAGAATGTGTACGGTTGAGCCATAAATGGGGACAATTACATCTGCGAAGTCAAGGAATCTTTCTACATCATTTCAAATCTAATATAAGCCATGTGACTAGCACACATCCCACATTGTAAGACTAGCAGCAGATGTGGCACCAGGATTGAATGCAAGTGTTTCATTAAAGCCTGTTTTGACTAAAATACAGCACACAAGGTTAAAATAATAACATATATTAGCAAGTATATACTTTGAATATGTTGAATAATATGATATTTTATTGAGTAAGCACATTTTTATGTAGTTTTATTATATGTCTTTTTTATTCATTTATTGTAAGTTTGTATTTCATGTCATATGACCTTGGCTGCAGGTCATGTGATGTCCTGGGCTTGTATTTAAACATGTGATTTTATTGTACCTTTTGTTAAGCATTGAAAAAGGGTTTTGGCCTGAAAGCTTTGTTTTTGATAAAGGTTTTTGCTCTCAACGTTTGGTTTTTTGGTCATTGTTCTATTTAACAGCAGTGTTGGATATTACTAGCACACATCCCCTCAGTACTTGTATTGTATTACTGGTCACTGATGTCATCCAAGTAGATTAAAGACCCAGTGAATGTTATGTGCTATAGAACATCACCACCTTCAGTGCTGAATCAACAGCACAAGAGTCTCTTATTTTTGACAGATTCAGCGACTTCATATCAAACTAAATTCTGCAAGCAGAATACAATATTTTGTCAGGAAATTAGTAGCCAAATCCATACCAAATGCCTTGTCTCCCAAAACATACCTACATCCAAAGTCAGATCAGTTGTGGTCTTATCAAGGTGCGGATAGTTTAAGTTTACAAAAGCAGGCATACCTGGCTTGATAAATAAGCAGGTTAGGAGAACCTCAACTCACCCAGAAACAAGATTTCACTCTTGGTAGCAGAGGGTATATGATCTCCCATTGTTGGTCAGCATTTTTCACAAAATACAGTGGCTTTGCAGAGTATAAAGCAGACGGCATAATCTTTTCCATTTGTTTTCTTGCCCTTAAAATTGATCAGCAGCTTCACACACAAACTGAAGTGCAGCTTTACTGATATGGGTTATTACACAATAAGCACATTTACAGTACAAGATAAAGATACAAATATATATAATTTGATTGCACTTCACTTTAGGTGACGCATTTGACCAGTTTCCCTAAAATTCTGCCAGCAAATACTGACTTTTTACGACTTGATCTCATTGTAAAAAGAATTTGACATACAACAGCAGCCAAATTTATAAATTCTGTAAAATGCACAGCAAGTTCACTTCCAATTAATAGCAATTGTTTTTCTTGCAATTTGCAAGTGAGGTCCACAAGATAATATTGTTCTTTCCTAATACATTAAGGAATTGGTGCAATAGTCTAACAGTTATCAGAAATTCACATTTATCAGATCACATTTGTAAGATCAGGTTTCACTTAAATGTAGTTAGATATACAGCTAGCTAGAATAGATCTCAAGTAGACTTTGCATAGGCCTGAAAATGTAGCCAGACTAAGGACAGACATGTGCCATTTTACATTTCATATTTTATGCACAGTTTCAGTGAAGGCAGATTAAAGGAAAAACATTAAGAACCTTCAGACTAAGCATGAGACTTGCAGTAATAACGGCTCTAAAGGGAAAAAAAACTGCTTTTCTCAAAGGAATGTGAGGATTTGCAGAGACAGACCAATAAGCACCTGAAATAAATATTGTTTGGATGTTACAGGACCTGGGAATCAAGGTTGAAGGGGTGGATACAGCTACCAGAGGAAATTTTACTGAACAAGTAGTAATATACATTTAAGCAATAACCAATGATGTGGTGTGGTAGATTGAAGATTTACCCATGGTTGGCATGGTTTAATCACGATGGTGAAGCCAGAGTGATTAAATAAAGCCAACTGTAGGTAAATTTCAATATACCACAACCACGGAGTAGGTTATTGCTATTACACAATGACATTTAAGGAAAAAAAAATACTTACTTTTCTTAAATAATGTCTTTGTATAACAGCGCATTACTGTTCTTTCACCAGTGGTGGTATACTGCTTCCTTGTGTTGATGAACTGCGCATGCGTACGTGACTTGCATTCCTACGCCTACCCAGTACATCAATGCTTTGAAACAAACAATGGAGAAAAGTCTCCGTTGCTTTTTTTTTTTTTTTTAATTAAAGTTTTGGACACTTTATACCAACGAAAAAATATCCAAGTGACCGGATATTTTCCCACTGGTATATTGTGGGATTTACAACGGGCAAGCTGGCCAATCATCATGCACGTTTTGGAATATTAATGGGGGGTCACTGTATAATTGAGAATAGAGCACTCCATTTAGGTTTGGTTCAAGACTTCAGACATTGTTGGATTACTTCACTGCCACAGTTAACACATTTATGCTGCTATATGCCATTTGAAGTATGCTGATATGACATTTATACAATATACTCTGCTGCTCACATTAGTATGAAAATGCATCAGCAATTCAGGGGAACATGACTTTATGTACATGGCTTTCAAAAACTATTGAAACTCCTGCCAATGTATCTTTTCACACATATGAAATCTGATACCAGCCTTTAAAGGCTTTTCATCTCCAAAATATTGGCTTTATAAATTTTAGACATTTTATATGGAGTGAAGACAATGCATATATTTCCATGTAAAATTTCACCAAAAAACACAGAAATGGATCTTACAAGCCTTGCACTTACTTATTTTCATAGTCAAGACTGCAATGGGTAAATATAGTTCCAATGTTTGTAATTCTAGTGTTAATTTCTTCCATTTTAAAACAGGTTTACCTCACCTTCACCAGAAATCTAATACTTCAGGGTAATTTTTGCCATTTCAGGTATCAAATCTGTTTCTAACCATGTTTACACTTGTGCATCATTAATCTTATGTTAGTTATTTATAATCCCATCTATTGATATATTGCAGTCATCTACAAAACTAGGCCAAAAACAAGATTTCAACTCAACATTAAGTGAGGAATTTACTTTCAAAAAGTATCAGTGCTATTTGAAATACAGAAAAAAAAGCTTTTCAAAGCATTTTATATATTTCTATTTTTGTTTTTATTGCAAATAAAGTGGTACTACTGCTTCACAGCCAAGTTTGCTGAATTTGTTTTTCTTTATTTTTGCAAAAAAGTATCTTGAAAATATACAAAAATGAGTACTGCTAGAAAAATCACTAGGAGGCTCTCAAAGTGAGTGAACACAAGTTGGTCATAAAAAAATAAAGATGAATGCAATGCTTTGCCAAAATATTTTCTTCTATAAAATTTAAAAATTTAGATTTTTTTTATTGATCACATTGGTTACTTTTTAGGGAAGTTCTGTGGTAATTGGCCTTACTGGCTGAAAATACTTTCATTCTACTCTGGCACTAATATTAAATGTTTGCTGAAAATGCAAAGATTATGAATGGTTTCATTTTAAAGCATTTGAACTGCATTTCATTTCATGTGTGGTTTGTCAATATAAAGTTTTTTTTATATATAAAGTTTGAGCTGTATTAGCTGGTCGTGTAGCTAAACTGATATACATGACCGTAACACTTCAGGCATTTTCAGCGTTTGTTCCGATGACTTTTGTTTAAAAACAAAAAGACATGCGTGAATGGGCTTGCCTTCGGTGAAGGTTGGCCTGGCACCTCGGCACCATAAAAAAAATCTATTGCCAATCATTAGCGGACCGGAGTTCTGCTGTGGCAACCCCTAACTGGGAAAAGCCGAAAGAAAAAAAATGTTATTTGGGTAGGCTTACATTTGTTCCAAAGTGTAGTTAAGGATTACTCTGTCATAATGCTACCCTTTACAGTAAAGAACCAATTGGAAGCCTGAATTTTCAAGTTTTTTTCTTTTCCAGTTCCATTTAAGAATTCCACAGCTGTATAGCTTTGCTAAGATTTTGTACAGACAAGATGCAACAGTTGTAAAAGCAGGATTGATTTAGAATATATTCTCCTAGCTATTCAAAATCTGAAAGAAATGAGTGAGATAGATACCGAGATTTCAAGGTACATTGGATATTAAGGACATACATGGCGGATTTTTTCTACAGATAACTCTATATGCAGGGAAAGCAAAAGGGTTAATCCAACATGAATAGTTGCAAACTGGATATGTTCTTGCAGATGTGACAGCAATACACAAGTTTATCTACCAAAAAGAAAATGATCCCAAAACAGACAGAATAACTGGTACAGACAGAAATAACAGACAGAAAAAAATAAAGATCACAATCAAGTGTCACCTGAATTACAGGTGATCTTGCATATGGAAAAAAAAATTACAGCAGCTTGAGCAAGGTCTGAAATGAAGGATCCATGGGCAGACATGCTGAAATGGTTAATAAATATCCCCTCCCAAAAGGGTTAATAAATATCCCTTCCCAAAAGGGTAAGCAGGTCGTAAGATAGTAACATAAATGGTTGAGATCCAGAAGTAATAGTTATATAGTGCCCGGATTATGGGTGAAACATGAACAGAATCTTCTCCACTAGTTAACCCAAGATTTCCTAATACCAAGATTTTTTTGTCTCCTTTAGTACATACTGCACTTGAGGCCTAAACGTTCAGAATTAACTGTTCCAGGTATTCAGATGAAGTTGCGAGACTGGGGTGCATCAAACTCCCAGCCCTGTGTGAACAGATCTGGGAGGAAGCTTGTGCTAACTTGCCTTTGGCCAATTCCATAAGGCAGGGAGAATTAAGGATGGGGCAAGGGGAATCACCGCAATTATTTTTCCAGAATGACTACAGATATTTGGTGGAAATTTATACAGGTACATTCCTGACCACTGGAATGAAATTGCATCCATTTTACAGGCCTACCTGCAAGGCCTCCTGATGCAGAATTTACTTTGTTTTGAACAGATCCATTTGAGGTGCTGTTCACAACTGAACCCATTCTTGTAAGACCTTCAATAAACTTCCATTCAAGAGGTCTACCTGGTCCTTTTCAGTTCATCTGCCAGCACAATTTGCTCTGACTCAAGCCATCATAGTCAGCCTGGAAAGGGAGCAAGACCTGATGTCCCCCCTATTTATCATTGTGGTATCGTCTAGTCACCAGCTAGGACCACAGGTGATGAGACTCTATAGCATGGATCACAGCCAATACCCCTTTGAAGTTTGTGCTTTCCTCTCTGAACTGTTCCAGAGGTTTTGTACCTCACTCCCACAAAAACTGCTCCCAAAGCAAAAACTGAAATGTCTCATCATCAACAAATGAACTGCACTGGTGGGGACAAAGCCCAAAATTGGAATTTGCTGCATGCACATTTTTAATTTAACCACTGAATTTCTCTCATTTTCACATGCATAATCCAGCAAAAGGAATCATGAGAATCTGAAGCCATGAACTCTGGAATCCTCAGATTCTCTGGCTGAAGTCGCAGACTGAAGAGTATCAGGAAAGTTTCCAGATATAAATTCACTTTTTTCTGTGTAGGAATGCCTTTGAAGAGCTTGTCTAGAAGGCAGTCTAAGTACAATCTTAAGCAATGGAGTCAAGGAGGATTTAAAGACTGAAGAAACCAATATTACAGATGGACATCTGGCAATAAACTCTGGAAAAATCAGCAAGTCACCAAAAATAAGGAAAAATGTGAATGCCATGCAGTCTGCAATGACTGCCAACACATTCTGAATGGTCGCTTTGAATTGTTACTTCCATAAACAGATTAAGAGAAAAATCTAGCACTGGTCGCCGGGAAAGCTTATTCTTTGAAACCAGAAATGCTGGAATAGAAGCCTTCCTCTCTCTGGTCTAAAGGCACTAGTAGTATGTATTGAAGACTGTGATGAGAAAGCTCTTTCATTCAAAGGGTAGAAGGGAATTCCCCTGAAAGGATGTGGGTACATTCAATGTCAGCTACTTCCCTTCTGAACTTGTACTATTACCCAAGAGTCTGAAACAATCTGTTGCTAAAGGGAAGTCAAAGCCATTCTATGGGACAGACTTAGAAATTCAGGTAACAGAAGGGGGGATGCTGATAAGTCATTCTAAAAGATGCACAGTTGGGTCCCTTTTTCCAAAGAGATCCCAGTTTGTTCACTTTAACATCTTTTTTTTTGCTCTCCATTTGCCAGATGGTGGCAGGAATTATTCTGTTATGAACAGTCAGTTCATATGGTCTTCTATACTCCATACTAATGGAGCCAAGTTCAAGAATGCAGCGGATGGTCTTTTGAAAGCCTTTGTTGCCAGGGGTTACCCATTTAATGAGGTGTGCAAGCAGAGTTCTACAGCAGCAGAGAAACTTTGGAGTGATCATTTTTCTGCATTTTCTTGCTGCTTTTCGCTAATTCTGCCTAAAACGCCGATTTTCTAGAGTTTCTGTGATTTAGAAAGCTTGTTTCAGCTACATATTGTACTTATTTTACTGCCTGCACTTTAACAAATTTGTTTTCGTGTTTAAATTACCTGTTTAACTGTTGTAGGCTACACACTCAAGTGTGATAGCCATTCCTGTGCATTTAGTGGTTTTTTTTGATAGTATCTGAGTATCTGCTTTATTTTCCAAAAAAAAAAAAAAAAAATACATTTCCCACCTTTCTAAGCTAGTATAGTCCAGTTTTCAGGTTACTGCTGAATTCAGGGCTGTGTTACAAATTTCTGTGTTTGCCCATACCTTACTTGGATAGAAGGAAGTTTCTCTGTTCACAGAGAGGGAGATTTGAGCAACCTATTTGTCCCTGGAGGAGTAGTTTCAGCCCAGAAATGAGAATTGGCCATTTTGGGCTAATTTCTCTCTCTCATTTCCCTGCTATAAAACCCGCATTTGTGTGGTTTTGCGTGCCGGGCAGTGCCAGTTAGCTAGGGTATAACTATTCCCGGCTTCACAAAGTCTACTCCTCAATTTTCCCCTTGGTACTAAAACTTTCAACTTAAGTACTCAAACCATTCACTTCTCATCCCAGCACTTGCTCAAAAGTCATAGCAAGCACTAATAAAACTTTAGCACTAGACCCCCCTATACTGTAGAGAAGAGCAAGGCTCTCATTCAACCTTACCAGCCAATCAGTAAAACAGTTCACTGTACCTATCCAGGCATGTCCAAAGGGCAGTTTCAGGTGTACTCTCCAGTCAAACTGGTGAATCTGAGCATTTTGAGGCAATGTTACAATTGCCTCATGTACACAGACAACCCTCTCCTCCTTACACCAAACACTAATACATGCGAGAGATGCAATTATACAGCCAAACTGGAGGCTAAGCTCTCAACCCAAGACTGGACGAGGCAGTCAAGAGAAGGGAATTACTTGAATCACACCACCAGTCTTACATAGACCTATGAAACCAGCACCGGCAAAAAACACAAATACACAAAAACATACTCAGAGGCTCTAAAGAAAACTCTGCAAAAGCAACAGAGACCTCCAAAGCAGACATCCAAGCAACCTCCACCCCCCCAACACAAACCATGAAACACATACTTCACAAAACCAGTGTGCCATGCAATCACAGCCCTTAAGGCAAAATAACATACCCAACACACTAGTAATAGGTGACTCTATAGTCAGGCACACTGACGCCCCACTCACTAGGCTGAACAAGAAGGTTACTGTTAGCTGCCTGTCTGGTGCCAGGATCCACCACAAAAGACAAGCACTCAGGTCACTCCAGAACAAGTACAAATATGAGTCTGCATTATCCATGTTGGTGTGAATGACCTGAGCCATACCTCCCTGGACTACATGGAGACATGGAGGAGCTCTCTGATCACGTAACCCAGGCTGGTATGACCCTGACCCTGAGTAGCACCCTGCCCTCACCAAGAATGATACCACGGTATAGAGAAAAAACTATCAATTTCAACAATTGGCTAAGCTTCTGGTGTCAAAGGGGATCGTCTGTCAGCCTGGGATGACATGCTCGACAAGCCACGCTGCTTCACTAGAGACAGCTTGCACCTGTCACCCTTAGGCTTTTGAATACTAGCCAAGGCTCTTGCCACCCCCATAGTGTCATTTTTAGGTAAAGTTCAAAAGACAAACCCACAGCCATAAATAGCACAGGAAACAAAATACTGAGGTTAATGTTACTCAAATGCCAGAAGTCTAAACCTCAAAATGCACGCACTCAAGGCCCTCCTCAGTATGGAGAAAAATCGATACATGTGCAGTAACAGAAACCTGGTTTAAGGCTCCAGAGAGCACCCCAGCACTACCAGGCTACAACTCGTACCATACATTTTGGCCACAAAACCCGGACCAAAAACAAAAGGCGGGGGGAGTACCCATATTCATGAAGGATATCCACACCTCTGGGTTAGTGGCACAGCACAATGCTTCAGAGATCATCCACGTGCAACTAACTGGCAAAACTGCTATTCAAATTATAGCTTGCTACAGTCACCCATGTCCCAGGGCCCCACTCCGCATTCCTGAAAACACTGGGGAACAAAAGTCCTACTAAACACCCTGATATTGGGTAATTTTAATCACCCAAACATTAACTGGGAGAACTACTCAAGTACAAACTCCCTTGCCCAACATTTCCTAGAATTTATAAACTCAAACACTCTGGATCAAACTAGTCAACAGACCCACCAGAGGTGAACATATTGGACCTGGTCATCACCAACATGGGCGACCAGTGTTCCACACCGGAGGTCAACCCCTCACTGTTTAGATCTGACCATAAACTAATCACTCTGGATATCCACATTCCGCCACCACCCCTGGTCAAAGAAACCACAGTGAAAAACTTTTCAAAAATCAATCTTCATGTTATTTAAGACAGAGGTGGAAAGTTTCAAAGCACCCATGCTAAAGGATAACGCTGCCCAAGCTGCAAAATCCTTTACTAATGCACTCTATGGGCACCTACAAGAATGCATGGATCCTGCTATCCCAAACAAAACCAAGACTCACTCCTCCAAGAAAAGGAAACCAGTCTGGTGGACCCCTGCCATAAACAAGCTATACAATAGGAGGAAACTAGTACAGAAGGGAGTAAAATTCCAAGAAGGGAAGACATCCCTGATCAGTATCAGCAAGAAACTATGTTCCCTCAAATCATCCAAGGCTAGCTTCAAAAGAAAAATTGCCATGGACTGCAAAGATAACCACAAGGCATTCTTTAGCTATGTCAAGACTAAGTAGCAATTCTCAGATCTGCTCGGAGTTGGTGCAGAATGGCACAAAATACACTGAACCGACAGATACAGCCAACATCCTGGCAGACAGGTTCAGTGCAAACTTCACCCCTCACTCACCCCCAAAAGGGCCCATAACTATACCAGAAGAATGTAGTGCCCCTGAAATCACAGACACTCAGGTTAAAAAAGCCCTCTCCAAAGCCAAAAGCCAAAAATACAGCATTAATGGGACCAGACGGTGCCCCAGGCTGCATCCTACACAAGCTCAAAGATTAACTAACCCCTCACCTAAACACACTGTTTAAACTCAGCCTCTCCACAGGCTACATGCTCACAGTAGCGCACAGCAACAGTTATTCCACTCCAGAAAGGTGGAGCCACAACGGACCCCGGAAACCATCTCCCTATAAGCCTGATTAGCTTGGTCTACAAAGCTATGGAGCGTATCATGGATCTCATTTAGAGTCAATGGGAACCTCAAAACACTGGACCCTACCCAGTTTGGCTTTGAGGGCAGATCATGCCTCCTAAACCTGGTGGAATTTGAGAGAGTTACCAAGGCTAGACAAGGGAAAGGTGGTCCACACAGCCTACCAAGACCACGCAAAGGCCTTTGACACCATTCCCCACTCCGGTATTATAGACAAGCTCAAACTCCTACATCACGAGATGGGTTACCAAATGGTTCATGGACAGAGCCCACATGGTAAGAGTTGCGGGAGCTAGGTCCGACTCTAAACTGGTTAAAAGTGGCATTCCCCAGGGCTCAGTCCTAGAAACCCTCCTGTTCGGCATATACTTCTCAGAGGTACAGGCAAGCACAGGAGGACTATGGCTGACCAAATTCGCAGATGATTGCAAACTAGGGGCTATAACAGACTCCCTGGCTGACAGAAACATCCTCCAAAAAGGGTCTTGCTGACAGATACCTGATGTCAAAAACCATGGCCTCAAGCTAAATGCCAAAAAGTGCATAGTCATCCCCTTTGGAAAAAACAAAGTACCCACAAACTACCACATAGGTGGTAGCCCCCCAAATATGGAAGACAAGGGATCTGGGGACCTAAGTAGATAGTAACCTCTCCTTTGATAATCACATTGCCAAAGTGGTTAGACAATCCTGTGTGGCCCACCTAATCACAAAAGGGTTTGCATCCAGATCGAAAGAGGTCACTGGGCCCCTCTACGCATCACTCATCAGACCCATCATAGAGTACAATGCCCCATTTGGGAGGTCCCTTACAAGACACCTGCAACAACTGGAAAGACCACAGAAGTACCTAACCAAGAGGATCACTGGCCTCAAGCAGATGCCCTATGCAGCTCGACTGAAGAAACTCCAGCTGTACTCCGCTGCATACAGTCTACTCAAGTGATCTCTGCCAGACATACAAGGCCATGTTCAACCCAGAACTGATGGACATGCTCCACCTAAAGAAAACCATATCCCCTCAAGCCACATGCTCCAGGGATCTAAACCTCACCACAACAATAAGTAGGACGTGCTGGAGGGATAGATTCCTGTCCCAGAGACTTCCCATGCTCTGGAACAAGATTCCAATCTACATTAGGCAGAGCTCCTCACTAACCCTCTTCAAGAGGAACCTTGATGAGTGGATGGGAAATGGTTTACCCCACGGATCACTTCAATGGCTGGACAGAGGCACAGGGAACTAATCTAAGGGGGTGGCAAAAGCCAACACATTCCACCTAGGCTTATGTCTTCAGGCACAGCCTAGTACCTACCTATGAACATGAACGAGAGGCCTTTCACTCAACAAATGGGGCTCTGTATTTTTCAAGAGAGTTTGGACAGGATCTCAGCAGGCCTGTACACGTATGAGAAGTGGTAACACTACCGAATGAATGACCCAGACCAACTCTAGTAATGTGCATAAGATCTGGGAGGTTAAGAACTGGTCCATCCTACAACTGGATGGCCATATTAAAAGGATTGTTAGCAAAAAACCTAGCTTTAGTTTATGGAATGCTGAATCCCTGAAAAGGCAACCATGTTATGGATCTCCTCTTGATCAGACTCTGTTCCCAGGTTTAACAAGTTTGGGACTTTAACTTGTTGGTCCTATAGAGCATGTTAACTACATCTCTAGAGCTGACTCTGTCACCCTCAGACAGACTGTTTGCATATTTAAACAGAGCAGATTGCAAAAATCAGAAGTTAGTGTATGTTGCTACTTGCACCAAGTCTCATTTTTTATGTAGGCAAGTCTAACATGCTGTTTACAGTGTTGAAGCATCTTGGTGATGTTAGGTTGAAAAATTCATCTAATGCTCTTGCTAAGCACATCATGGACTGCAGAGGACATGGTTTTAAAATTTTGGCTTTATAATTAGTGCAGAAGAACAAATGGGAGGTGCTGTTGTGCACAGCACAGAGCTGGCTGAAATGACATAGTAAAATTACAAGCGGATAGACTACCCGGCTAGAATGGTGTTGTCCCTTTAAAGCCAGCATTGAGAGTATGGAAATTGTTTCATTGTTTGCTCCACTAAGTACTTCTGTTGTAGGATCCGGACTGGTGGGATTAATGCTTGTAACAGTTTTTTTTTTTTTTTTTATGGCTTGTCTTTGCATTAGAGTAGTGGATCTGATGAAAGGCTGATTGCCTGAAACTGCTTATCCATTTTTCTTATTTTACTCATTAAACCCGAGTGACGGCTCCAGGTGCACCTGCAGTTAACTCAGACGCCTTTGTTCATATCTATATCAATTTCAAAACCATGCTATGTACAAGGTTTTAAAAAAAAAGATTTCATCTTAAAGCTGACAATGACAAACTCAACTGCATTAATATCAGACCTCTGTCTAGTGCAGGTAAGTAGATATCAACTACTATATCAATTTATATACATATAATTTTCACATTTTTCCAAATATCTCAAGTAACACAGAACTCTTTGATCGCATATGAAAGTTCTCAGCTAGATGAATAAAATGCTGCTGACAGTATGTGTAACTTGAGTGGTTGCAGAGATATTGTAAGTGGTTTACAAATTATTATAAATGCAATAGTTGGTGTTTACTGGGACTTCTAAAATTTGGTTTACAACTGAGAACCTAAAGAATGCTACCACTATAAAAACAGTTTGTGATGAAGAATTTGTCATGTATACTTCTTTCATAACCCCTATGGTTCCAGAGAGATGAATATTTGTAATGCGAGAATGTAATTTGATTCGGTCAAACTGCTTAGGCCCCGCCCACTGGAAGTTACACTGCAAATTTCCTGAGCTCCATTGGAGTGAATGCGTTAAAGTGCTTTTAAAACCGACTTTGGCTGTATTGACCATACTGTTTTTTGTTTTTACTTTATTTTTTTTTTAATTTTTATTTATTTTTTTTAATTTTTATTTATTTTTTTTAATTTTTATTTATTTATTTTTTCATCAGGGATCAGACTTTGGCTGCAGTTTGTATAGTTCTGTTGCAGGAAAGAGAGAGGGACTGTAAGATTTATAATGCGGGTTTGAAAAATCTTAGTAACTCCCTGAATTTATTTCCCTTGGTTAAAAGCTGTTCGGCTCTGCTATCAAAATCTAGTTTAGAGTAGAGTTTAAAATCTCAGACAAGGCTTTGAGGTGATCTACACAGGATGTGGTGTTTATACCCTGTATTCTTCTTAAGGAACTTGGTGCTGCGGTAGCGTTGTCACCTCACAGCAAGACGTTGTCCCATTAGATTCTCAGCTAGAGCGTCTACGGTGGAGACATGCGTGAATGGGCATACCTGCGTTGAAGGTTGTGCGTTAGGGCCGGCAACTCAGCATGTAAAAATCAACTGCCAATCATTAGCGGACCAGAGTTCCGCTGTGGCGACCCCTAACTGGGAAAAGCCAAAAGACACAACATTCTTAAGGAACTTCAGTGGACATACCAGTTTTATTGCATGTGCCTGGTCAAGTAAACACCTAAGGGAGAGTTGTGCTGTATGATGAGTCTGATGAAGGCAGAGTAGACTGGCATGATGACTTCACTGGACATAGAATGGTTTTCTTACTACCTTAGCTATATGTTGGTCAAAAGCTAGATTACTATCTACACAAGTCTCCAAATCCTCTACTATTGTTTCTATTTTAGTGTGTTTTATCAATGAGGGAATTTCCCTGGGTAGTAGACTTTCCAAAAAGGCACTACTGTGCATTTCTTAGCATTAGATTTTTAAGCTGTGGCACAAGTCTTTTGTCTGCATTAGACCTTAGTGGGTTTCTTGGCAATCTGCAAACTTGATAAGTCAGAGGTCTTAGACACAGGCCTTTATTTCCAAAAATAGATGTAAAACAGGAGCAGACCCAGCACAGAGCCCTGGGATTTAGAGTCTCCTACCAAGGATGGCACCCTGTTATATGCTGCACTTGCGTTTACCATGAAACATGAATCCAGACATTCAGGTGAGGGGATAGAACCCACAGCCTCCTGATTGTCTTGTGTCAAGGGTACTATTTGTTGAGCCCCTGTCACTAGGGTACTATTTGTTGAGCCCCTGTCACTACTCTTTTAGAGGATTTATTACTATAAAACCAATTACACAGAATTCATATTAACATACAGCTTGTGCAAGATATTGTAATGTTGTTGTTGTGTCTTTTGGCTTTTCCCGGTTAGGGGTCACCACAGCGGAACTCGGGTCTGCTAACGACTGGCAGATTTTTTTTACGTGCCAAGTTGCCAGCCCTGACGCACAACCTTCAACGAAGGTACGTCCCTTCACGCAGGTCTCCACGCAGAAGACGCTCTAGCTTTACAATGCATTATGAAGAACCATAATACTCCCGGACATAAACCCATTTAACAGACAAATGCCCATAGTGTACCATTTCAGACAGATTTTCATTAGGTCAGTGGCTCCTGCACAAACAGGAAATAAAAACTGAAATGGGCAGAGTAATGCAACATTATGCTTTACAAAGATAAAGGCTTTTTTAAGCCTTGAGGAGCTGTTTTCACAGTGCAAACACAGAGAGCCTGGTGACTAATGGGTTTATATTACATCAGGGAGACGAGCCAGTCGTGAGGAAACAGTTTCTGAATGGAAGAATTGCATATTCCGAACGTTCAAAATTCCAAGATTTTAAGTAAAATTGTACAAACAGTGCTGCACTGCATCAAAAGAATTCCGGCAAGCTATCCTTAAAGTAAAGCTTTGCAAGTACTTGCACTAGCAAATAAGATCAGTTATTGGAAAGAACAGTGACTAAAGAAGCCTTCAGTAAAGTACTTCATTCACTGGCAAGTGTGGATGAGGAAGCTCATATTTAAAGGAACAATGAAACACAGAGAATGAAATGGAAGAATTTCAACAATGAAATAAAACTGCAGCAGATGCAACAATGGTCCAAAATAATCAAGACCTTGTAGGATTTTCAAAAAAAGTCCAAGTGAAAAAATTGGGTTTCAAAGGCTTTACTTTTAGCAAAGTGCTTTAATCTCATAAGCGACCTCATCAGAATCTTAAAACCAAAGACAAGCTATTCAATACAGCTAGGAAACCAGTCATCTCACTAATCATAATAAAGTGTTTACTGCCTTTATTCAAGTGATAACCCTCAAACTCGGATAAACCATCTTTGCCCAAATGCAACTACAAAAACATTTGTTCCACCCCCAAAGGTAAAAAGGTCATGCAACAGCTAGAAATGAATAGTGATAATTGTACAACAAAGGCATATAAAGCTAAACCATTCTGGACAAGGTAAAGTGGTTATACATCAAATGCAAGCACCAAGTCCAAGATGTTACTGAAAAACTATTAAAGAAAATGACAGGCCTACAAAATTAAGGGATCAACTACGGACTTCAGTTCAAAAACTGAATTTATGCTCTTAATTAACTTTTGATAAATTGCAAGTTTGACATCAAATGAAATATTGCTCGTGTGGCAGCCTAGTACAGAACAGAAAATGATCACTTGTGAAAAATTTTAGTTTGCTACAATATTTTACTTAAAATAAAAGGTAAAGGATCGAAAGCACATTAAGGTGGCAAAGGAATTGAAAATGTCCAAGTATTCATGTTTACATACCGGATCACTGCTGTAATGCCCAACTATTAAAGTCACTAGCTAGGGACTGGCTTTAGAACTGTTCTGAGCTAGATTTTTTTTTTGTTTTGACTACTACTTTCTTTGAGATCGGACTAAAGCTTTGTACATGTCAATCCAGGGAAAGACTCCATTGAGTCCATGGTAAGCCTCTGATAAGACTGCAGGCAAGAAGGGGAGACTTGCAGACTTGACTTCTGGTGCCACAAAAATTCCTTCAGGAAGACTGGAAATTGTGAGGATCCAATCCAACCCTTTGGTGTATAAACTTCAGAGCACACTACGCATTCTCATGTAAAAAACTGCCACTAGGAAACACAAGGATATACAGAAAACAGCCTTATCAACTGCACCAGTTTTGAAGTGAAAAACATTTTCAGAGCATAGTACAGAATGCTTGGTATTTAGAATAACTTAGATGCGTGTGAAGGAGTCTGATTTGATTTGTGGTAATTAAAGACTGCCTAGTTTACAGTATTAGTGAAACACAACAGCAATAAAGCAAGTTAGCTAAATATGCAGCTGTTATTTTGTGAAGCATATGGTAACAGTTTAAAGGCCAGCTAACAGAAGAAATGCTGGCAGTGGGAGTTTGCCAACTGGAACCAGCAAAGCCAGTATGCTGTAAAATATGATGGGGGTAAGAACAGAACACAATGATGGATTCATTTGTCAATGAACATTAAGTTTAGTTTTGAGGCATTGCTTCTAGGTTAATCTTTACTAATTTATTCTGGTGACAT